>NC_057806.1:196277636-196287099 GCF_018294505.1 Triticum aestivum | reverse complement strand
GGGAGGCGACGGGCCGCGGGGGCCGGCGATGGGCCTCCCTGGCCGGCTGGCGGGGAGATGCGGCCGGGCCAGTGGGGGCGCGCCACGTGGCGGCGGTGGGGCGAAGCGGACGCGTCCGGCACTGGCGGACGTTGTCCGGCGCGCGGAGAGAGAGGATTTAGGGTTTCGGGGAAAGAGGACAACGAGAATTTCGGAGGGGGCTATTTATAGGCATAAGTGGAGCTAGGAGAGTCCAAATGAGGTACGGTTTTCGGCCACGCGATCGTGATCGAACGCTCTAGACGATGGAGCAGAGTTTGGTGGGTTTTGGGCCAAATTGGAGGGGTGTTGGGCTGCAACACACACGAGGCCTTTTTGGTCCCTCGGTTAACCGTTGGAGTATCAAACGAAGTCCAAATGATACGAAACTTGACAGGCGGCCTACCGGTAGTAAACCAAGGCCGCTTGACAAGTCTTGGTCCAATCCGGAAATGTTTAATCCCCACACACGAAAGAAAGCTAGAAATGACCACCGGAGGAGAATGAAGCGCCGGAATGCAAATCGGACAACGGGGAACATGCTCGAATGCATGAGATGAACACGTATGCAAATGCAATGCACATGATGACATGATATGAGATGCATGAAAACGAAAACAACACACGGAGACAAAAACCCAAACCCGAGAAATAAATATAACTTAACGCCGGAAACAGCAAGAGTTGGAGTACAAATAGGGAAAGTTACATCCGGGGCGTTACAACACTCCACCACTAAGAAAGGATCTCGTCCCAAGATCTAGGACTGAAAGAACTCCGGGTACTCAGAACGGAGGTGATCCTCGCGTTCCCAGGTAGCTTCACGGTCGGAATGGTGTGACCACTTGACTTTGAGAAATTTGATTGACTTGTTGCGAGTCTTGCGTTCAGTCTCTTCAAGAATAGCAACTGGGTGCTCACGATAAGAGAGATCTTCTTGGAGCTCAATGTCCTCGAAGTTGATGGTGCGGTCAGGAGTCTTGAAGCACTTCCGAAGCTGAGAGACATGGAACACGTCATGAACATTTGCAAAGTTTGAAGGAAGCTCGAGTTGATAGGCGAGGTCGCCTCTCTTGCTGACAATCTTGAAAGGTCCCAAGTATCTAGGGGCAAGCTTCCCTTTGATACCGAAGCGACGAGTACCTTTCATAGGAGAGACACGGAGGTAAACATGATCTTCGATCTCGAAAGCCAAATCACGGTGCTTACTATCATAGTAGCTCTTCTGGCGAGATTGGGCTGCTTTGAGGTTATCACGAATGACTTTGCACATTTCTTCTGCTTCTGTGATTAAGTCATTACCCAAAAGCTGACGTTCACCGATTTCAGACCAGATGAGAGGGGTACGGCACTTCCTGCCATACAGAATTTCAAAAGGGGCCTTGCCCGAACTTGCTTGAAAACTGTTGTTGTAGGAGAATTCATGCCGAAGGAGATCACACAAGCCCTGAGCATATCTTCAAGAATCTGGTTGACACGCTCAACTTGACCGCTTCTTTGAGGATGGAAAGCTGTGCTGAAGCGGATGTTGGTGCCCATGGCCTTCTGAAAAAAATCCCAAAACTTCGAGGTAAAGATGCTGCCACGGTCTGAAGAGATCACTTGAGGAATACCGTGCAGAGAGACAATGCGAGAGGTATAGAGTTCCGCCAATTGAGATGCAGTGATCGACTCTTTGATAGGCAGAAAGTGAGCCACTTTGGTGAGCTTGTCGATGACAACGAATATAGCATCATTGCCACGCTTGGACTTTGGAAACCCAGTCACAAAGTCCATTTCAATGTGGTCAAACTTCCATTCTGGAATGGCAAGAGGTTGGAGGAGACAAGCTGGCCTTTGGTGTTCTGCCTTCACTCTTCTGCAGACATCACATTCATTGACGAATTGAGCGATCTCGCGCTTCATTCGAGTCCACCAATAAGTTTGCTTAAGGTCCTGATACATCTTCGTGCTCCCAGGGTGGATGGAGAGGAGAGAATTGTGAGCCTCGTTCATGATCACTTTACGAAGTTCACCTTTGGGCACAACAATACGATCCTCGAAGAAAAGAGTGTCCTTGTCATCAAGGCGGTAGCACTTGTACTTGGACTGACTCTTGGCAATCCCAATCTTCACCTTTTTCACCATAGCATCAAGAAGCTGGGCTTGGTAAATCTGGTCTTCTAAGGTAGGAGAGACTTGAAGGTTGGCGAGGAAACCTTGAGGAACAACTTGCAGATTAAGTTTGCGAAAAGCTTCACAAAGCTCGAGTTGATAAGGCTTGATAATCAGACTATTGCAGTAAGCCTTCCTGCTCAATGCATCAGCAATCACATTAGCCTTTCCCGGAGTATACTCGATACTCAGATTATACTCTTGAATCATTTCGACCCATCGAGTTTGCCTGAGATTGAGATTAGGCTGAGTGAAGATGTACTTGAGACTCTTGTGATCAGTGAAAATGTCCACTTTTCTTCCCAATAGAAGATGTCTCCAAGTCAAAAGAGCATGCACAACTGCCGCCAACTCAAGATCATGAGTGGGGTAGTTCTTCTCATTAGGCTTCAACTGGCGAGATGTATAAGCAAAAACTTTCTTCTCTTGCATCAATACTGCGCCAAGACCTTGGAGAGAGGCATCACAAAAGACCTCGTACGGCTTGGATTCATCAGGTGGAGTCAAAACTGGAGCAGTGATCAATTTCTCTTTCAAAGTGTTGAAAGCAATATCACACTCCGGAGACCAAACATACTTGACGTGCTTCTGAAGAAGATTAGAGAGAGGCTTCGCAATCTTAGAAAAGTTTTCAACGAATCTTCGGCAATAGCTTGCGAGACCGAGAAAACTGCGGAGTTGCTTCACGTTCTGAGGAGGTTCCCAATTCACAATTGTAGACACCTTCTCAGGATTCACGGCAATGCCCTTGGCAGAGATGATATGACCAAGATAAAGAACCTCATCGAGCCAAAATTCACACTTGGAGAACTTGGCGTAGAACTGATGTTCCCTGAGCTTATCGAGAACCAAACGCAAGTGCTTGGCATGATCTTCCTTGTTCTTCGAGAAAACCAGAATGTCATCGAGATAGACCAAAATGAAGTCATTGGTGTAGGCATTGAAGATGAAGTTCATCATGCGAGAGAACGTCGGAGGAGCGTTGACGAGGCCAAAAGACATGACAGTGTATTCATATGAACCATAGCTTGTCCTGAAATCCATCTTGGGAATATCTTGCTCATGGATTCGAATCTGATGATAACCCATACGGAGATCAAGCTTGGAGAATACTTGGGCACCTTTGAGTTGTTCGAACAGCTCGTTGATGTTGGGAAGTGGGTATTTGTTCTTTATAGTCTTCTTGTTCAATGGACGGTAATCAACACAAAGTCGGTCCGTTCCATCCTTCTTCTTCACAAAAATAACACCACAACCCCACGGAGAAGAACTAGGCCGGATAAGGCCCATTCTTTCTTGCTCATCGAGTTGCTTCTTCAGCTCTTTCAACTCTTCAGGTCCGAGCTTGTAAGGACGCTTGCACACAGGTTCCGTGCCAGGCTCAAGTTCAATAACGAATTCAACTGGCCGGTGCGGAGGCATTCCTGGGAGCTCTTCTGGAAAGACGTCTTGATATTCGCAAATGACTGGAATTTGCGAGATGGCGTCCAATTCACCCTTCTCATTGAGAGAAAACAGACGAATGGTATCATCACGAGCGGCAAAGACAATTACATCCTCAAACGAATGAGTCAATTGAATCTGCCTGGCTGCACAATCAAGCTGAGCCTTGTGCTTAGAAAGCCAATCCATCCCGAGAATAAGATCAATATCCGAGTTACCAAGAACCATTGGAGAAGCCAGAAACTTGAAATCACCCATCATGATAGAAACATCCGGAACTATTGAAGTAGCCCTCATAGACTTACCCGGAAAAACCACTCCCATAGGTTTACCCAACATTTGTGAAACAAAGTCATGCTTGGAAACAAATGATCTTGACATGAAACAATGCGATGCACCACTGTCAAAAAGAACTTTTGCTGGAAAAGAGTTAACTGGAAAGTTACCCATGATCACATCTGACGAGTCCTCTGCCTGAGCTGCATTCATCAAATTCACCTTGGCATGCTTCGGGTTATGCTTGACCATAGCTGTACTTGCCGATCTGACAGGAGGAGGAGGAAGACGCCTCTGGTTGAAACACTTGTTGGCATAGTGACCCTTCTGTTGGCACTTGTTGCACGTGACCTCTGAAAGCGGACGGTGATACGGAGCACTCGATCTTTGTGCTTGAGACGAAGTCTTGTTCTGAAAGCCAGGGTTGGGTGGGTGGGAAGAACCACTGCCACCTTTGCTCTTCTGCTGATACGGCTGACGGAACGGAGGAGGAGGAAGCCAAAACTTCTGCTGCTTGGCCACTTGAGTAGAGGAAGAAGAAGTAGCATCTCTGACTCGCTTCTTGGAAGCATCACACCTCAACTGAGCAGCCTCTTGCTTCAGTGCCATGTTGTAGAACTCATCGTACCTCAAGGGCTCAAAGAGGACAAGAGCGAGCTGAATTTCTTCTCTGAGACCACCCCTGAACTGATATATCATGCTCTTCTCATCAGGCACGTCCTGCTTGGCAAAGCGGGCGAGCTTCTGGAACAACTTGTTGTAGTCATAGACAGACAAAGAGCCTTGCTTCAGATTGCAGAATTCCTCACGCTTGCTTTCAACCACTCTCTGCGGAATATGATGAGCTCGAAAATCTCAAAGGAAATCATCCCAAGTGATAACACATCCACCTCTGGAGTCCCTGTACTGCTGGAACCATTCTGCAGCTTGATCTTTGAGTTGGAAGGAAGCAAACTTGACAAAGTCCTCAGGCCTCATGTTACTGCACTCGAAATGCTTACACAGATCCACAAGCCAATCGTCAGCATCAGTTGCCTCAACACAATTGCTGAAAGTCTTTGGCCCGTTAGCAAGGAACTGGTTGAGTGTAGCAAAGTGACTCTGATTGCTGCCTTGATTCCCTTGACTGCCTTGATTGCGCTCTTGAAGAATTTGCATGATCAGCTGTGTGTTTGCATTGGTTGCGGCCATCACAGCTTGCCATGCTTCTAGAGGAGGTGGAGGTGGTGGCGGATCAGGATTCGGAGTCGTGCGCGTTGGAGGAGCCATCCTGAAGAGGTTGACCACCATTAGCACTTTGACAGGTAAATATTGAAGCTGAATCCAATGGAATGGAAATTGCAACATATAGTCTTCACATTCAAACAAAATGAACGAATGCATTCTTCTTGAAATGGTCACATATCCATAAATTGAGAAGCCACGTAGAATTAAGGTAGAGAAATAAATCGACAAGGTACAGAACGAGAACGAATAATCGGTAAGAAATCCCAATCTCAAACCAATATTCGTGGAAGAAAAAACTAGAGCTACTAGAATTCCCACCTATGAAACTCCCGAACCTTTCCGGTTATGCAATCAGGTGTTCGGGATACAGGGGAAGCATAATATCTCACCCAAACTAGCAAATCCTACATCCAGCTGTATCCATCCTTCAACACATAACCAAGAAACCTTCGGAAACCATCTACCTCAACCTTCGAAAAGCATCCGTTATACAAGTTATGGCGATACTCCCGAACTCCCGCCCCAGTACTGGGTGGCGTCGAGGTTATCTCACCAACGAACTGCATAAAAGACATTTTCGATGTCGGCGACCATATCTCAAGTATTCCAGAATTGCAATGATAAAATTATGATGACAACACCTCAGAGCTCAACTCCCCGGGACACTTCCACTAAACCCCTGACAGGAGGCACCAAGACAGTATTCTCATCATAAGCCATCGGAACGATTCCAAGATACTCGCGTGATCCTAAAAAAAATTTGGTGAAATTTGAGAAGAGAAGAGTCAAAATTCTACGTCAGGATGCCTTACCAGAGCGATGAGGAGACTGGGAAGTAAAAAAGAATTCCTAAGCTCTCCGATATACAATTCCTCAATGACTCAAAACATTTTTCTAGACACAACTCGGCTGCTAAAAATGATCAAGCAATGGGGCTCCTAAGGTTGGGGAAGGCTGTGATTACCAACTTGTAACGCCCTCGATGCGGCTATAGCTCCCACGTGTCGAGGCACAACTTAGAGTCATAACCGCATTGAAAGCAATGTCGCAAGCTAGGCAATCATCACAAACATCCCATGCAATATATAGAATTAAAGGGGAGATACATAGTTGGCTTACACTCGCCACGTCACATCAAAGTACATAAATAACATCCATCATACAAACACTCATGGCCCGACTACAACGCCAAAATAGAAGAAAACCCAACATGCGACAAGGCCCTGAATTGAACCCCAACTAGGCACCACTACTGATCATCGGGAAAAGACACGTAGTAACGCTGAGAGTCCTCGTCGAACTCCCACTTGAGCTCGTATGCGTCACCTGGAGCGGAATCACCTGGACCTGCATCTGGAGTTATAGTATCTGTGAGCCACAGGGACTCAACAATCTCGCACCCTCGCGATCAAGACTATTTAAGCTTATAGGAAGGGTAAGGCAAATGTATATGTGGAGCTGCAGCAAGCGACTAGCATATATGGTGGCTATCTTATTCGCAAAAGAGAGCGAGAAGAGGAGGCAAAGCACGAGCGAGAAACTAGAGAGCAACCTGCGCAAACATTACTCCAACACCGTGTCCACTTCCCGGACTCCGCCGAGAAGAGGCCATCACGGTAACACACTCAGTTGATTCATTTTAATTAATTAAGGTTCAAGTTATCTACAATCGGACATTAACAAATTCCCATCTGCCCATAACCGCGGGCACGGCTTTCGAAAGTTCAATCCCTGCAGGGGAGTCCCAACTTAGCCCATGACAAGCTCTCACGGTCAACGAAGGAATAGACCTCCTCCCAAGACGTTCCGATCAGACTCGGTATCTCGGTAATTCAAGACAACTCCGACAAAGGTAAAACAAGTCCAGCAACACCACCCGTTGTGCCGACAAATCCCGATAGGAGCTGCACATATCTCGTTCTCAGGGCACACCGGATAAGCTAAGCATACAGGAGCCAACGTAACCCAAGTTGTCGAGGGACGGCCCCGCACGGTGCTCTAGGTTGGACCAACACTCAGAGGAGCACTGGCCCCGGGGGGGGGGGGTAAAATAAGATGACCCTTGAGTCCGCGAAACCCAAGGGAAAAGGCTAGGTGGCAAATGGTAAAACCAAGGTTGGGCACTGTTGGAGGAGTTTTATTCAAGGCGGACAGTCCAGGGGTTCCCATTATAACCCAACCGCGTAAGGAACGCAAAAATCCGGGAACATAACACCGATATGACAGAAACTAGGGCGGCAAGAGTGGAACAAAACACTAGGCGAGAGGCCGAGCCTTCCACCCTTCACCAAGTATATAGATGCATTAAGATAACATGGCAATTTAATGATATCCCAACAAGTAAATAAATGATGTCCCAACAAGGAACGGCCTCCAATCTTCACCTGCAACTAGCAACGCTATAAGAGGGGCTGAGCAAAGCGGTAACATAGCCAATCAACGGTTTGCTAGGATAAGGTGGGTTAGAGGTTTGACATGGCAATTGGGAGGTTGACAAGCAAAAGGTAGGCATCGTAGCATTGGCATAGCAAAAGAGCAAGCAAACTAGCATAGCAAAGATAGTAGTGATTTCGAGGGTATGATCATCTTGCCTGCACAGTTGTCAGAGTTGACTGGATCCTCAAGAGCAAACTCAACGGGCTCCTCGTTAGCGAACTCGTCTCCCGGCTCTACCCAAACAAGACAAACAAGCAACAAGGATACAATCAACCACGTGCAAACTCAAGCAATAAGATGCAAAGATGATATGCTATGCGGGATGCGATGCGGGATGCAAATGCAAGATATGACAGGAAATGCATGAACCTGGCCTCAACTTGGAAAACCAAGTGTTCCACTAGAAAGAGGGTATGAAATCGCTTGAAAACGATATAAAGAACGCCGGAATCGGAGTTACGGTTTGGAAATGGCAAGCGATTTAAGAATGACACCGGTCTACGATTTACAACAAGTAGGCATCTAAATGCAATGAAATGAACATGCTACAGCCACCAAACATGACAAGAAAATACATGGAAGGGATGCACACAAGATGCTTAACAAAAGTCTAGCACTGAGCTACGGCCAATTCATCCATTATGAGGTTCAAACAAGCATGGCAAAAACACAAATGCAAAACAGATTTCAGACTTAGTGAAATTAACACTTGTCTGAAATTTCAGATCACGAAGCCCTCTTCGGAGCAGCAAAACAACATGATACATGACCTGATTAAGACAAGTAAGAACATGGCACGGAGCTACTCAACAAGCTTAACAAAAGACCCAAAGTGACCTGGGGCCAAAAGGGTTCACAAAATATACTAACGGGCACACGAACATAGCTAAAACACAATCAGTTTTCAGACTTAGTGAAAACTGAGACATGCTGAAATATAACTCACGAAGGCACGTAAACGAGCTCGATGCACTCACCACGGTGCAAGTCATGGCAAGGCAAGAATACATCCATTAAGAAGGCACAAAATTCTAGCTATAAATGGCAAGAACAATGGCATAGCATGCACGGATCAACCACAACAACATCAGCAAAATCACAAACGAGTTGACGATTTGCCTAGATTCACAACGAAGCAAAAGTAGAGCTCGATTGACTCAAGCTAGGGTGCTCCATAATTGCAAGAAATGACATGGATGGATAGAGCACTACAACATTAACAAAACTCCCTTACTGATCATCCTCAAAAGAGGCACGGATCACTCGGAAACAACATGAACACATGGCATCATGAACTAAATAATCCCAGACTTAGTGAAAACTACTAAGTCCCTGAAAACAGATTTACCGGGTGCCTCACTTTGCAAGCTTGCACAAGTCACCACACACATCCCAAAAATGCATGGGTTGCACCTCTGGAAAGAAGACAAAATCCTTAACAAAACATATGAAGGACTCATAGGCATATCATGCACACAATAATCATGTCAAAAATGACAAAAGTCTAAGATGAACTAGCAGATCTGACAATTAACTCACGAAGCCCTCTTCTAACAGCATTTCGGGCATCAAGACGAGCTCAAATGGAAATGATGCAATGGAACGAAATGATGTACTCGTCAAGTCGAGTCGAACATTTTGATATACTATATGCCCAAATCGGAGCTACGGATGCAAAGTTACAGCAGGTCAAAGATCGCATAAAAATTAGGGTTTCGGGAGGAGAAAGTCAACCATTTGTTTGAATTTCAGATCTGGATCGGGGCGAGCACTGTTCATCGACACTGTAGCACGCACGCACGACAAGGATGGCCGGCCGGAGTTGGAGGTGGAGAGGCCGGCCGGTGAGGGGGCGGCGGATCCGGCGACGAGGGGCGGCGGCGGAGTGGCGTGGGGCGGCGCTCAGGGC
>NC_057806.1:196260842-196277173 GCF_018294505.1 Triticum aestivum | reverse complement strand
GGGCTCCTGGAGCCGTGGAAGACGGGCGGCGGCGCGGGCGAGCTGGGAAGGAGCCGGGCGGCGGGAGGCGACGGGCCGTGGGGGCCGGCGATGGGCCTCTCGGGCCGGCTGGCGGGGAGATGCAGCCGGGCCAGTGGGGACGCGCCACGTGGCGGTGGTGGGGCGAAGCGGACGCGTCCGGCGCCGGCGGACGTTGTCCGGCGCGCGGAGAGAGAGGATTTAGGGTTTCGAGGAAAGAGGACAACGAGAATTTTGGAGGGGGCTATTTATAGGCATAAGTGGAGCTAGGAGAGTCCAAATGAGGTGCGGTTTTCGGCCACGCGATCGTGATCGAACGCTCTAGACGATGGAGCAGAGTTTGGTGGGTTTTGGGCCAAATTGGAGGGGTGTTGGGCTGCAACACACACGAGGCCTTTTCGGTCCCTCAGTTAACCGTTGGAGTATCAAACGAAGTCCAAATGATACGAAACTTGACAGGCGGTCTACCGGTAGTAAACCAAGGCCGCTTGACAAGTCTTGGTCCAATCCGGAAATGTTTAATCCCCACACACGAAAGAAAGCTAGAAATGACCACCGGAGGAGAATGAAGCGCCGGAATGCAAAACGGACAACGGGGAACATGCTTGAATGCATGAGATGAACACGTATGCAAATGCAATGCACATGATGACATGATATGAGATGCATGAAAACGAAAACAACACACGGAGACAAAAACCCAAACCCGAGAAATAAATATAACTTAACGCTGGAAACGGCAAGAGTTGGAGTACAAATAGGGAAAGTTACATCCGGGGCGTTACAATGTCACTCAAGGATAAAGTAGAGCTTCGGAACAAGTAAAGTGGTGCTTACAAAGCCTAATATGATGCTCCTACATCATCAAGTGAGAAACAAGTATTCAATGAGGAATTGAGCCTAATGGCGAAGAATTTCAACAAGTTCTACAAGATTGGAAGTAAGGAAAGAAGTTCTAAGTCAAGATCCTACAATGACAAAAGATCTTCTAGTCGTGAGCATAATTGCTACAATTGTGGAAGACCCGGACACTACTCCAATGAGTGCACGGCTCCCTACAAAAGAAGAGAGGACTCACCTAAAAGGAGAAGTAGAAGAGAGGAATCACCTCCAAGAGAGAGAAGGAGTAGAGATGATCATTATGAATGAAGAACCTCTCGCAGAAGCAAGGATTCGGAGAGGAAGGACAAGTCAACAAGGAGCTACACAAAACGAAGACATAAAGCTCATGTTGGTGAATGGGTATCCAGCTCTGAGTCCAACCATCACTCTGAGAGAAGTTATCACTCCGACTCTGAATATACTCAAGTTGAAGGTGTTGCCGGTCTAGCACTTGTGTCAACCAACTCCTATGACATATTTGACTCACCAAATGAAGGAATTGGAAGATGCTTCATGGCTAAAGGCCCAAAGGTATCACAACCCGAGTATGTTGATTTCAATAGTGATGAAGATGATTTGCTAGGTGATGATGATTTACTTGTTGACAACTCTAGTGATGAAAACTATTATGGACTTGCTATTAATCATGTTAATCAAGGTAAAACGAATGACGATAATAAGAAGGAGATTGAGCGTCTGGCTAAAGAACTAAACACACTTAAGTTAGCTCATGAAACTACCTTGGAAGATCATCGAGAGCTTTTAAAGACTCATGAGAAGCTACACTTTGAAAAGCTCAATCTAGAGCAAGAGCATGGGTTCTTAAAAGCAATCAATGATGATCTTCGTAAGAAAAGTTTTTCTTACATCGCCAAGCGTTTACTCTTGTCTACTTACATGCCACAAGTAAAATCTAGCAACAAGAGTAAGAAATATTCTTCTTCTAGTAGTAACAATAATCATGATAAATCCAATGTTGTTGCTTCTAGTAGTTCTCTTGATTCCACTAATGATTCTCTTAGTCAAGTTACACATGAGCAAGAAAATAGCTTATTGAAGGGAATTATAGAGAAAGGTGTTACAAGAG
The DNA here is from genome assembly GCF_018294505.1 of Triticum aestivum. Classification (NCBI taxonomy): domain Eukaryota; kingdom Viridiplantae; phylum Streptophyta; class Magnoliopsida; order Poales; family Poaceae; genus Triticum; species Triticum aestivum. The sequence continues at coordinate 196,275,186 of NC_057806.1, read as the reverse complement.
CCTTGCTGGAAGTAAGCAATTTGACGAAATTGTACGCAAGCAAGGAAGGCACCGAAAGAATCAAGGCGTTGGTTTTGAACGAAAGTTCAATGCCAATGGAGTTGAGTGGGAAGAATATCAATACCCCAAGAAGAAGTTTGTTCCTCAACAAGAGAAGTATGATCCTACTTCTTTCAAGGGAACACAAGCTCAAGATGATCTTCCACCACAAGACCACAAGCAAAAAGGCAAGGACAAGCTTCAAGAGGAGATTGATGCATTTGAAGAAGCTCCCAAGGCCTTGGTCAAGTGGGTTCCCAAGACTAAATCAAGTTCTACTTCATCAAGTATGACTAAAACTTCAAGGATTCCCATCAAGTTGATGTGGATCCCGAAGAAGAAGAACTAGAGAGTTCTTGAGGGTGACTCCGCCAACATACTTCACTCACATCATTTTGGTGAGAACAAGTGCAAACAACTTCCATATTTTGCACTAGTTCAAGGAGTCACAAACCCTCTTGTTGGTAAGACAAGGGACAAGGTAACCTAATGTTTTCATGGACATCATCGTGTGTGAATTTTACTCTATGTATATGGATATCCTTGTTTGTTCCTTGTGGGACTAACCCGTGTAGGTATTGAAAGTGCAACTCACTCCAATGGATTGCTCCGAATGATCTACATCAACAATGAGCATCCACATCTTCAACATCTACATGAAGTCATCATCGACAAATCCCAAGGTTAGTTCATCCATATTAGGCTTCATTTGGATGCTAGGGGATCTAGTCCCAGGGAACAGATGCCTCGGGTGGAATTATCTTGTATGAGCTTAAAACCTGGGGAAAAGGTACATGATCGTTTGGCTGACGGGAATAATCGGGGAAGGGAAACAAAGTGTAGCAGCGAAATTTGCAATCGAAAAGCGCTCAATGCCACAGGCTATGGCGCATAAGTTGTAGATGAGCACCTTCTGGCTTCTGGACGTCCACCACATCAATCGCGGCCATAATGTCACTGCCGCTCAGTCTCTGTTTGTGGATGATCTGAAGATGTAACTAACCATGCCGAGCACAGAGGCAACAGCAGCGGCCATGTGTGTGGGACGCAAAGTCGTCCTCGCCGAACACCACGAGATCTGTGAGACCATGCCGACAGCCAGGGGCAGATAGATCTGAAGCTTTGCCAGGTGAAGATCCTTTGGTGGCAGGCATCACTTAGCTTCATGGCTGGCTGCTACCTCTTGATCATGCGTTGGTTTTCCCTTGAAGAGGAAAGGGTGATGCAGCAAAGTAGCGTAAGTATTTCCCTCAGTTTTGAGAACCAAGGTATCAATCATGTAGGAGACAACGCACAAGTCACCTAGTACCTGCACAAACAATCAAGAACCTTGCAACCAACACGATAAAGGGGTTGTCAATCCTTTCACGGCCACTCACAAAAGTGAGATCTAATAGAGATAGTAAAGTAAATATTTTTGGTATTTTTGTTGTATAGATCAGAAAGTAAAGATTGCAAAATAGTAGACGAGATGCGATGTAAATAAAATAGATGTAATATAATAGGAAAGAGACCCGGGGGCCATAGGTTTCACTAGTGGCTTCTCTCAAGATAGCATGTATTATGGTGGGTGAACAAATTACTGCCGAGCAATTGATAGAAAAGTGCATAGTTATGAAGATATCTAAGGCAATGATCATGAATATAGGCATCACGTCCGTGTCAAGTAGATTGAAACGATTCTGCATCTACTACTATTACTCCACACATCGACCGCTATCCAGCAGGAATCTAGGGAATTAAGTTCATAAGAATGGAGTAACGCATTAAGCAAGATGACATGATGTTGAGGGATAAACTCAAGCAATATGATATAAACCCCATCTTTTTATTCTCGATGGCAACAATACAATACGTACCTTGCTGCCCCTACTGTCACTGGGAAAGGACACCGCAAGATTGAACCCAAAGCTAAGCATTCTCCCATTGCAAGAAAGATCAATCTAGTAGGCCAAACTAAACCGATAATTCAAAGAGACTTGCAAAGATTTCAAATCATGCATATAAGAATTCAGAGAAGAACCAAATAATATTCATAGATAATCTTGTTCATAAATCCACAATTCATCGGATCTCGACAAACACACCGCAAAAGAGTATTACATCGAATAGATCTCCAAGAACATCGAGGAGAACTTTGTATTGAGAATCAAAGAGAGAGAAGAAGCCATCTAGCTAATAATAATGGACCTGAAGGTTCGTGGTAAACTACTCACGCTTCATTGGAGAGGCAATGGTGTTGATGTAGAATCCCTTCATGATCGATTCCCCCTCCGTCAGATCGCCGGAAAAGGCCCCAAGATGGGATCTCATGGGTACAAAAGTTTGCAGCGGTGGAAAAGTGGTTTCGTGGCTCTCCCTGATGTTTTTAGGGTATAAGAGTATATATAGGCGAAACAAGTATGTCGGTGGAGCTACGAGGGGCCCAGGAGGGTGGGGGCGCGCCTAGTCCCTAGGCACGCCCTCCTACCTCATGGCTTCCTCATGGAGTTCCAGACGTCGACTCCAAGTCTTCTGGATTACTTTTGGCCCAAGAAAGATCATCGCGAAGGTTTCATTCCGTTTGGACTCCATTTGGTATTCCTTTTCTGCAAAACTGTAAAATAGGCAAAAAAACAGAAACTGGCACTCGGCCTCCGGTTAATAGGTTAGTACCAAAAATAATATAAAAGAGCATATTAAAGCCCATTAAACATCCAAAACAGATAATATAATAGCACGGAACAATCGAAAATTATAGATACGTTGGAGACATATCAAGCATCCCCAAGATTAATTCATCCTCGTCCTCGAGTAGGTAAATGATAAAAATAGAATTTTTGATGTGGAATCTTATCTAACATAATTATCAATTTAATTTTCTTTATTGTGGCATGAATGTTCAGATCTGAAAGATTCAAGACAAAATTTTAATATTGATATAAAAACAATAATACTTCAAGCATACTAACAAAGCAATCATGTATTCTTAAAATAACATGGCCAAAGAAAGCTATCCCTACAAAATCATATAGTCTGGCTATGCTCTATCTTCATCACACAAAATATTTAATCATGCACAACCCCAATGACAAGCCAAGCAATTGTTTCATACTTTTGATGTTCTCAAACTTTTTCAATCTTCACGCAATACATGAGCGTGAGCCATGGATATAGCACTATAAGTGGAATAGAGGGGTGGTTGTGGAGAAGACAAAATGGAGAAGATAGTCTCACATCAACTAGGCGTATCAACGGGCTATGGAGGTGCCCATCAATAGATATCAATGTTAGTGAGTAGGGATTGCCATGCAACGGATGCACTAGAGATATAAATGTATGAAAGCTCAACAAAAGAAACTAAGTGGGTGTGCATCCAACTTGCCTGCTCACAAAGACCTAGGGCATTTTGAGGAAGCCCATCATTGGAATATACAAGCCAAGTTCTATAATGAAAAATTCCCACTAGTATATGAAAGTGACAAAATAAGAGACTCTCTATCATGAAGATCATGGTGCTACTTTGAAGCACAAGTGTGGAAAAATGATAGTAGCATTGTCCCTTCTCTCTTTTTCTCTCATTTTTTGGGCCCTCTCTTTTTTTGGCCTCCTTTTTTATTTTTATCTTTTTCGTCCAGAGTCTCATCCCGACTTGTGGGGGAATCATAGTCTCCATCATACTTTCCTCACTGGGACAATGCTCTAATAATGATGATCATCACACTTTTATTTACTTACAACTCAAGAATTACAACTCGATACTTAGAACAAAATATGACTCTATGTGAATGCCTCCGGCGGTGTACCGGGATGTTCAATGAATCAAGAGTAACATGTATGAAAGAATTATGAATGGTGGCTTTGTCACAAATACGATGTCAACTACATGATCATGCAAGGCAATATGACAATGATGGAGCATGTCATAATAAACGGAACGGTGGAAAGTGGCATGGCAATATATCTCGGAATGGCTATGGAAATGCCATAATAGGTAGGTATGGTGTCTGTTTTGAGGAGGGTAAATGGTGGGTTTATGGTACCGGCAAAAGTTGCGCGGTACTAGAGAGGCTAGCAATGGTGGAAGGGTGAGAGTGTGTATAATCCATGGACTCAACATTAGTCATAAAGAACTCACATACTTATTGCAAAAATCTATTAGTTATCAAAATGAAGTACTACGTGCATGCTCCTAGGGGGATAGATTGGTAGGAAAAGACCATCGCTCGTCCCCGACCGCCACTCATAAGGAAGACAATCAATAAATAGATCATGCTCCAACTTCATCACATAACGGTTCACCATATGTGCATGCTACAGGAATCACAAACTTTAACACAAGTATCTGTCAAATTCACAACTACTCTACTAGCATGACTCTAATATCACCATCTTCATATCTCAAAACGATAATAAAGAATCAAACTTCTCATAGTATTCAACGCACTTTATATGAAAGTTTTTATTATACCCATCTTGGATGCCCATCATATTAGGACTAGTTTTATAGCCAAAGCAAATTACCATGATGTTATAAAAGATTCTCAAAATAATATAAGTGAATCATGAGAGATCAATAATTTCTATAAAATAAAACCACCACCGTGCTCCAAAAAGATATAAGTGAAGCACTAGAGCAAAATTATCTAGCTCAAAAGATGTAAGTGAAGCACATAGAGTATTCTAATAAATTCCGATTCATGTGTGCCTCTCCCAAAAGGTGTGTACAGTAAGGATTATTGTGGTAAACTAAAAATAAAAGACTCAAATAATAGAAGAGGCTCCAAGCAAAACACATATCATGTGGTGAATAAAAATATAGCCTCTAGTAAAGTTACCGATAGACGAAGACGAAAGAGGGGATGCCTTCTGGGGCATCCCCAAGCTTAGCCTTTTGGTTGTCCTTGAATTTTACCTTGGGGTGCCTTGGGTATCCCCAAGCTTAGGCTCTTGCCACTCCTTATTCCAAAATCCATCAAATCTTTAGCCAAAAACTTGAAAACTTCACAAGACAAAACTTCAATAGAAAATCTCATGAGCTCCGTTAGTATAAGAAGATAAACCACCACTTTAAGGTATTGTAATGAACTCATTCTTTATTTATATTGGTGTTAAACCTACTGTATTCCAACTTCTCTATGGTTCATACCCCCCGATACTACTCATAGATTCATCAAAATAAGCAAACAACACACGAAAAACAGAATCCGTAAAAAATAGAACAGTCTGTAGATATCTGTAACTTTAGAATACTTCTGTAACTCCAAACATTCTGAGAAATTAGGAAGTCCTAGATAATTTCTTTATTAATCCTATGAAAAAGAAATCAGTATTTTATCGCACTTCTGATAAAAATTAAAACTAATCTCCTAGGCGCAAAAGTTTCTGTTTTTCAGCACGATCAAATCAACTATCACCGTAAGCTATCCCAAAGGTCTTACTTGGCACAAACACTAATTAAAACACAAAAAACACATCTAACCAGAGGCTAGGTGATTTATTAAAATAAAAACATGACCTAAAAAGCAAGAACAAAAATAAAATTTGGTTGCCTCCCAACAAGCGCTATTCTTTAAAGCCATTAAGCTAGGCATCTATAATTCTAATGATGCTCACATGAAAGATAGCAATTGAAACATGAAGGGAGAATCATGAAGCATATGAAAATCACATCAAAGTCTAACATAATTTCTATGCATAGGCATTATATAAGCAAACAAATTATCAAGACAAGCAAAAACTAGCATATGCAAGGAAGGAGAAAGAAACAATAGCAATCTCAACATAACGAGAGGTAATTTAGTGACACAAAAATTTCTACAACCATATTTTCATCTCTCATAATAATTACATGTAGGATCATAATCAAATTCAAAAATATAGCTATCACAAAAAAAATTCTCTTCATGATCCACATGCATGCAAAGTTGACACTCTTCCAAAATAGTGGGATTATCATAAAATAAAGTCATGACCTCTCCGTACCCACTTTTATCAAAAACTTCATACCATTGAATGTTATCCAAATATGTGGGATCTAAAGCTGACACTCTTCCAAACCCACTTTCAATATTATTGCAAACATTATTATCAATCTCATATTCATCATGGGGCTTATATAAACTTTTAAGATTATAAGAAGAATCACCCCAATCATGATCATTGCAACAAGTAGTAGACATAGCAAAATTAGCATCCCCAAGCTTAGGGTTTTGCATATTATTAGCACAATTCATATTAATAGAATTTATAATAACATCATTGTAATCATGCTTTTTATTCAAATATCTATCATGAATCACTTCATAAAGCACTTCATCACAATTTTCAGATTCACGGATTTCAAGCAAAACTTCATAAAGATAATCTAGTGCACTCAAATCACTAGCGATTGGTTTGACATAATTGATCTCTTAAAAAGATTAGCAAGCGGATGAGGATCCATAAGTTTTGGTTCTGATTTGCAATAAACACACAACTATATGAAGCAAGCGAGCAAACAATCCAAGTAAGACATAAGGGCAAACAAAAAAGATGAACGAAAGAGAGGTGAAATTTTTCGAAAATCATTTTAGAAGTGGGGGAGAGGAAAACGAGAGGCGAATGGCAAATAATGTAATGCAAGGGAGAAGAGTTTATGGTGGGTACTTGGTATGTCTTGACTTGGCGTAGATCTCCCCGACAACGGCGCCAGAAATCCTTCTTGCTACCTCTTGAGCATGCGTTGGTTTTCCCTTGAAGAGGAAAGGGTGATCCAGCAAAGTAGCGTAAGTATTTCTCTTAGTTTCGAGAACCAAGGTATCAATCTAGTAGGAGACAACGCACAAGTCACCTAGTACCTGCACAAACAATCAAGAACCTTGCAACCAACGCGATAAAGGGGTTGTCAATCCCTTCATGGTCACTCACAAAAGTGAGATCTAATAGAGAGAGTAAAGTAAATATTTTTGGTATTTTTGTTGTATAGATTGCAAAGTAAAGATTGCAAAATAGTAAATGAGATGCGATGTAAATACAAGAGATGTAATATAATAGGAAAGAGACCTGGGGGCCATAGGTTTCACTAGTGGCTTCTCTCAAGATAGCATGTATTACGGTGTGTGAACAAATTACTATTGAGCAATTGATAGAAAAGCGCATAGTTATGAAGATATCTAAGGCAATGATCATGAATATAGGCATCACATCCGTGTCAAGTAGATCAAAACGATTCTGCATCTACTACTATTACTCCACACATCGACCGCTATCCATCATGCATCTAGAGTATTAAGTTCATGAAAACGGAGTAACGCGTTAAGCAAGATGACATGATGTAGAGGGATAAACTCAAGCAATACGATATAAACCCCATCTTTTTATCCTCGATGGCAACAATACAATGTGTGCCTTGCTGCCCCTACTGTCACTGGGAAAGGACACCGCAAGATTGAACCCAAAGCTAAGCACTTCTCCCATTGCAAGAAAGATCAATCTAGTATGCCAAACTAAACCGATAACTCAAAGAGACTTGCAAAGATATCAAATCATGCATATAAGAATTTAGAGAAGAACCAAATAATATTCATAGATAATCTTGTTCATAAATCCACAATTCATCAGATCTCGATAAACACACCGCAAAAGAGTATTACATTGAATAGATCTCCAAGAACATTGAGGAGAACTTTGTATTGAGAATCAAAGAGAGAGAAGAAGCCATCTAGCTAATAACTATGTACCGAAGGTCTGTGGTAAACTACTCACGCTTCATCGGAGAGGCAATGGTGTTGATGTCGAAGCCCTCCGTGATCGATTACCCCTCTGGCAGATCACCTAAAAAGGCCCCAAGATGGGATCTCATGGGTATAGAAGGTTGCGGTGGTGGAAAAGTGGTTGCGTGGCTCTCCCTGATGTTTCTAGGGTATAAGAGTATATATAGGCAAAAGAAGTACGTCGATGGAGCTACGAGGCACCCACGAGGGTGGGGGCATGCCTACCCCCTTGGCGCACCCTCCTACCTCGTGGCTTCCTCGTGGAGTTCCAGACTTCGACTCCAAGTCTTATGGATTGCTTTCGATCCAAGAAAGATCATCGCGAAGGTTTCATTCCGTTTGGACTCCGTTTGGTATTCCTTTTCTGCAAAACTCTAGAATAGGCAAAAAAACAAAAACTGGCACTGGACCTTCGGTTAATAGGTTAGTCCCAAAGATAATATAAAATAGCATATTAAAGCCCATCAAACATCCAAAACATATAATATAATAGCATGGAACAATCAAAAATTATAAATACATTGGAGATGTATCACTGGCGTGGTGGTAGCGAAGAGAGGATCTTCTAGACGCATGGGAGCTCTCGGCAAGGAGGAGGAAGACCACCGGACAGTTACCGTCGCCGTCTCCACGGGGGCGGAGCACTCGCCGCTTGGTCGAGGGGCGAACAGGCCAAATCGCTCCCGGTCGGCTTTCATCAAACTCCGTCGCATCTCAGTCGCAAGAGCGAGCAAGACGAGGATCTCCTCCCCAACCAGTGGAGACGTGGAAATCTTAGCCGGGGAAGAGCCGAGGAAAGGGCAGGGATCCCTCCCCTTCGTTGGGAACCAAATGCGGCGGCGGGCTCCCCTGGCTCGATTCTGCTCGGGGTTTCCTCGCCCAGGGAAAGGAGGGGGATCTCAGGAGGATCCCTGATTACCAAATGAGCCCTTAGGGGGGATATCACATCTAGGGGGAGCTTTACTCTAAGAATTGAGCTAAAGCAACTCTGAAGGTGTGAACACAACAATGCTTTATGTAAAAGTGGTAACCCCACTTGTGCTTGAACGATAATTATGACCTACGATCAAATGTTCTCATTTGACTCCTCAGTCAATATACTCATATATAGATGACCTAGTCAGCGCCAATTGCTTGATAGATGCTAGAGTGTTTGTGCATTCTTGGCCACATATTCCATTTGCCATTTTATTGTGTGAGCATGTTGGTTGCATATTTTAATCATTCGAGGACATCCATTTGTTCCTTTGATTGTTTGGATCTTTTATTTTTGCCAAATGGATGGACAAGAATGCCTAAGAACCTCCTCTAGCTATCTATGCTTTTCTCGTCTCAAACTCTATTCATGCTACATCACAAAGTTTGATCAAGTCAGATTCGAACATTCTGTGTGAGAAGCACTCGGAGTCACCAATTCGTCATAGACTTAAACTTCCAAAACCTCTTTGTGCATTTAGTTCTGACCAATTCATCCTTTTCGGTCAAACCGAGTTCACTGAGTTGATCTAGGTTTTCAATCTCGGTGCAATCGATTAGAACTTTTCGGTCACACCGAGTTGCAGTTATCGCTTGCGATTCTACATCTCGATGCCACCGAGTTGTTCCACTTGGTCACACGGACAGGGTCGGGATATATATATCGATGGGTCAAATTTTGGAAACTTCACCAAAACCACTTCGCTCGTGTGTGTCCTGCTCTGCCCTCTAGGGTCTCCAGATTGTCCTCTCATCGCCAGCGACCTCCCGCCGCCGGTCTCCGTCGCCGTCAACGGACTTCAACACCGCCGTTGCCACTGTAGCAAACTCATCACCGAGTTAGGGTATGAGTTCGACCCCTTGTGCATTCTTTTTACCTCCGATTCTGAGCACAAGGTCAATGCCATATTTCTTACCACGTATGAGAATGATCTATCCAGCGAAATCTTCCTTTAGACTAGATTTGATTCAAAAATTAAGGGTTAGGTTTCCGCCAAACTCATCTCAGACCGGCCTGAGTTGTGGAAATCGGTCTCACCAATTTGGCTTAGTCCATTGCACTTGCACTTTTCGGTCTGACAAAAAATTGCAAATCGGTGTGACCGAATTCAATTCCCAGTGAAACCCTAGCAAATCTTTGAGTCACCGAACTGTGTCTCGGTCTGACTCAATTTCACTAGTTTAGACTCCAAAAGTTGCTTCGGTGTCACCGAGTTTACAAATCGGTAGCTCTGAAATGCTTTTTGTGGAAAACTAAAACGAAGTGTTTGACTCATATGTTTTGCAAAATCTCTGCACTTTGTGATGCTCATCCATTCTATCTCATCTATAACTATTCACAGGGTCAGCTGTTAGTTTGCAGTATCAGACATGTCAGATCAAAGTGATGGCCAGAACAGGTCTGAAGAGCAGGTGAATCTGAGTGAGGGCACTAGTCCCTCTGACAACTATGATGATGGCAGCAGAAGTACTCCTAGCAACCTGCCTAAGGCTGCTAGTAGGAAGAGGAGGAAGAAAAATTCTGAGTCATAAGATGAAGACTATGTAGCTGCTGAGGAGGAGGTCAACTCCAAGAAAAGGGTTGTCAAGAAAGAGTTTGGCACAGCTGCCTCAACCAAGCCTGGTATGCACAAAAAGGCTCCTACAAAGAGAGTGCCCATGTCAAAGGCCAGAGCCTCCACTCCTGAGACTTCCAAATCAACTGAAGAGGCTGCTGGTGAGGGCAAGAAAAGAAAGGAAAACGTCAAGATGACCATGGCCAAAGTCATTGGGAGATCCTCTATGATGGTAGATCCAGCTGAGGATGGGGATGAAGAGGAAGAAGATGTTGCACCAGCACCCAAGGCACAAAAGCTGATGGGGGATGCCATCATGTCTGGGGCTACCTCATCTAAGCCCAAGACAGCCCCCAAAGCTTCTGATCCAGCTCCAAAGACTGCACCAAAGAGGAGCACAAAGGAATATACCAACTGAGGAGAAGAACAAGGCCCCGGTGCCTGAGACTGAAGTTGAGGAATTAGAAGAAGAGGCTGAAGCCCAAGTCCTTAGGAAGCTCAAGCCCAAGATCCCAGACCACAATGACAATCATCAAGTGGCGGAAAACATGAAGATTAGAACGGATGCAGGTCTCAGACTATGGAGACAATCTGATCCATATGCTGTGAGGAGAAGCACTGCTGTGGATTACATGTTTCACACCAAGGAGCAGCAATACTTCTATGAGACCATTCTGCTAGATAAGAAGCCCATTGTCTGCAATATGAAGTGGGTAGACTGGAAGTATATTGACAGCAATGGAGATCACTTTCCAGGAGTGCATGAAAGCTTCAGGCTGTGTGGTGTAGATGCTTTTGTGGGTCAGAAGTTAACCAAGTGGAATGATGAACTCATCATGCAATTCTACTCCACAACACACTTTTATCCTGATGGCAGAATTGTCTGGATGTCTGAAGGTACTAGGTACCAATCAATAGTTGTTGAATGGGCCAAACTGATCAATGCCCCTGCAGAGCATGAAGATGACATAGATGTATATGCCAAGAAGAAGAAAGATCACAACTCCATGGCTAACATGTATAAGGAGATTCCTGACAAAGCCTTGGAGACTCAGAAGATGGGCTTCGTATACTATCTGTTGTCTGGTTTGACCACCATCAACACAATCTTGAGGCATATCTTATTTCCCAAGTCAGGAGATTATAGAATGATCAGAGGTCATTCCATTAACCTGCTGCAGTTGCTTAATGTGTCCCAGAAGTTCAAGGTGACGAGTCTGATTGTTGAGACAATCAAGAGGACAACTGCAGACCGGAAGAGATCATGTGGGTATGCTTCACACATCCAGGTGCTCATCAACTCCAAGATGGGCACATGCACCTACTTGTTGGACAAGAAACATCTTCCCTTGCGGCCTGATTTTGAGGACAACACAGTTTTCATGAATGCTGAAGATCCCACATCTACAGAGGCTCAATAGAAGAGGGAAAAATCTAAAGTTGAGAAGGCAGCAAAGATGCCAAGTGTTGAAGAGGCTTCTCAAGTTTTCCTCAAGTCAAAGCAAGACCAACTTGGATATCTGATTCAAACCACCTTGAGGATTGAGAAGGGATTGGCCACCCTGACTCAGAACCAAGAAAGCCTGGAGAGGAACATTGAGACTAAATTCTATCATCTTGACTTGAAAGTAACAAAGATGCAGACAACAGTTGAGCAGCTCCAGGAAGAAGCTGAGAAGAGGAAAGGGCGTGCTACCATAGATGCCTTTCAGAGAGTGCCAAGAGGACAAAGATATGCTACAGTGCCAGTGACTGACACAAGAGCAACTACATCCGCACTTGCAGCCACATCATCAGTGCCACCTCCAGTTGCCACTCCACTAGCTCCAACAACTTCAACAGATGCATTCATCCTTGGAGTCCTCTCAATGCCTCCTCCCGAAGATCAAGCCTAGAGAGATGCATAGCACTATGCATTTTCGAGATTTTTGGTAACTTGTTGCCAAAGGGGGAGAAAGTGTATAGATCATAGGCTTCGAGGGAAAGAGAGAGAGAGAGAGAGAGAGAGAGAGAGAGAGAGAGAGAGCTTTGCTTCTTTTTGCCCTTCTTTGCTATTTGGTTGATACTTATTTATGTGCTTGCTTGGATGATACTATGTGTGTGTGAGATACTTGTATGGTCATGTGTTTGACCATATCATACTTAAATGCGTGTGCTTGAATGATGCTATTATTTTATCTCTCATATATGATCATTCACTTTGTCTTGGTGATGAGTGCATATTTCATATTCTATAATTTTGAGCGCTCCACCAAGATGTATGTGACATGGAAGAGTAACCCATGATCCTAATTCATTGTGCATTTGCATTCAAAAGCAAATTTTAAATAGTGCACAAATTTAGGGGGAGCTCTTGCTTATCGCATACTTCTCAAAGCGACGATGTATTTCAATCTTATTATCATTTGTCGAAGCATTGATCTATATGTTGTCATCAATTACCAAAAAGGGGGAGATTGAAAGTGCAACTATCCCTGGGTGGTTTTGGTAATTCCTAACAACATATAGCTCATTGAACTAATGCTCTTTCAAGATGATCATTTTAGAAAGTTCAATGATTGGCATCGCATGGACTAGGAATGTGGACCCCTCAAAATGCTAAGGACACATACTGGCAAAAGCTCAAGACTCTACATTTTCATTTTAGTGATCCAAGATCACATTGAGTCCATAGGAAAAGCCAATACTATTAAAAGGGGATGAGGTGTTGCTTAATGGCTTGCTTGCTCAAAATGCTTAGTGATCTACTCCAAAAGCCATCAACCACTTTCTAATATCCACATTTGTCCCAAACCAGAAGTCAAACTCGGCCCCACCGATTTGATCTATCTGGTGCCACCGAGTTCATTTGACATAGCCATAGCTAGAAACCCTAATCAGTTCGGTCTCACTGATAGGGATCTCGGTCTCACTGAGATGGGACTGCAAACTCTCTGTTTCCCTTCATAACATTTCGGTCTAACCGAAATGAGCAGTTGGTCCCACCGAGTTCGCAATGCAAACTCTCTGTTTCCTTTTCGTAACATTTTGGTCTCAATGAAATGAACGATCGGTCCCACCGAGTTTCCCTGACCAACTTCTGTTTGCTTATTACAGAAATCGGTCTCACCGAATTCATGTGATCGGTCTCACCGAGATTATGTTATGCCCTAACCCTAATGGAATCGGTCCCACCAAAAAGCCTAACGTTCACATTTTGAACCAAATCGGTCTGACCGAGTTTGTGTATTCAGTCTCACCAAGTTTGGTAAATTGTGTGTAACGGTTAGATTTTGTGTGGAGGCTATATATACCCCTCCACCCATCCTCCATTCATCGAGAGAGCCATCAGAACGTGCCTACACTTCTAGCATACATTTTCTGAGAGAGAACCACCTACTCATGTGTTGAGACCAAGATATTCCATTCCAACCACAAGAATCTTGATCTCTAGCCTTCCCCAAGTTGCTTTCCACTCAAATCATCTTTCCACCAAATCCAAATCTGTGAGAGAGAGTTGAGTGTTGGGGAGACTATCATTTGAAGCACAAGAGCAAGGATTTGATCATCAACACACCATCTATTACCTTTTAGAGAGTGGTGTCTCCTAGATTGGTTAGGTGTCACTTGGGAGCCTTCGTCAAGATTGTGGAGTTGAACCAAGGAGTTTGTAAGGGCAAGGAGATCGCCTATTCATGAAGATCTACCCAAGTGGGGCAAGTCCTTCGTGGGCGATGGCCACGGTGGGATAGGCAAGGTTGCTTCTTGGTGGACCCTTCATGGGTGGAGCCCTCCGTGGACTTGCGCAACCGTTAGCCTTCGTGGGTTGAAGTCTCCGTCAACGTGGATGTACGATAGCACCACCTATCAGAACCACGCCAAAAATCTCCGTGTCTACATTGTGTTTGCTCCCTCTAAACTCCTCCCTTTACCTTCATATGCAATGATTTACATTACGGTGCTATGCTCTAATACTTGCATGTGTAGGTTGATTGCTTGACTTGTGCTAAGTTGCTAAAATCTGTCGAGACTTAAAATTGGGAAAAGGCTAGATTTTTATTT
>NC_057806.1:196171600-196260624 GCF_018294505.1 Triticum aestivum | reverse complement strand
ATGTCGGTGTCAAAACCGGCGGATCTCGGGTAGGGGGTCCCGAACTGTGCGTCAAGGCCGGATGGTAACAGGAGACAAGGGACACGATGTTTTTACCCAGGTTCGGGCCCTCTCGATGGAGGTAATACCCTACTCCTGCTTGATTAATATTGATGATATGGGTAGTACAAGAGTAGATCTACCACGAGATCAAGGAGGCTAAACCCTAGAAGCTAGCCTATGGTATGATTGTTGTATATGGAGTTGATGTCCTACGGACTACAACCCTCCGGTTTATATAGACACCAGATAGGGTTAGGGTTGCACAGAGTCGGTTACAATGGTAGGAGATCTTGAATATCCACATCTCCAAGCTTGCCTTCCACGCCAAGGAAAGTCCCATCCGGACACGGGACGAAGTCTTCAATCTTGTATATCCATAGTCCTGGAGTCCGGCTGAAGGTATAGTCCGGCTACCCGAATACCCCCTAATTCAGGACTCCCTCAGTAGCCCCTGAACCAGGCTTCAATGACGACGAGTCCGGCGCGCAGATTGTCTTCGGCATTGCAAGGCAGGTTCCTCCTCCAAGTCCTTCATAGAAGATTGTAAACACCAAGAGTAGTGTCCGGCTCTGCAAAGTAAGTTTCCACATATTTCCATAGAGAGAATAATATTAACACAAATCAAATCTGCTAACGTATTCCGCAGTGCGTCATCACACTACGGCCAAGTCCTTTACTCGAATTGTTTTTACTTTTCCACCTCAGCACGTTTTGCGAGGCGGTTTCCTTGGCACGTCTTGTCAAAGCAGAGATCATGTACCCCCTTTTACGGGACTCTCATCAATACGGACGTGGGTAACCCAACCGTGTCCGTTAGCATGTTTCCTCGATTAAAGACGAGTCCCGAACGGTTACGGGGAGGGCTCTTGGTATTCAACCTCTTATAAAGAGACCAAGGCCTTACTCCTTTTTTCAATCTCAAGAGAGTTTGCCCGTCGCCTCGAGTTCCAACACCCTAGGGTCCAGATTCCAGGCGCTTCGGACCTTCGACGATGTCCGGTTCTGACCTTCAAGGCCGATGGACGCCCTCCTCTGTCACGAAGGAGGACGTACTAAAGTTGAGGGAGGCTAAGTTCCTGACCGGCGAAATTTCGCATAGGTTGCCTGCTCAAGGGCAGGTCATTCCCAGTCCCCAGCCCGGTGAGAGTGAAAGTGTGTTATATTGACTAGAGGGGGGGTGAATAGGCGATTTTTATGAAAGTCTTCAAAACGTGGGAGTTATGAAGACAAACGATAGAAATAAACCTAATACCCTGCAGCGGAAGGTAGACTACACTAGGCAAGCCATAGTCAAGTATTCAATAGAGTGAAAGCACAATGACTAATAGCAGCAATGTAGTAAGGATCAGGTAGGAAGATATTGTGAAGCCAGACAGAACACACGGTCACTCAGTGAGAACAAAACCTAGTGCAAACATACAATGACTTCACAAGGAGTAACAGTAAGTAAAGGGAAGGGAAGATGAAACCAGTGACTCGTTGAAGACAATGATTTGTTGGACCAGTTCCAGTTGCTGTGACAACTGTACGTCTAGTTGGGGCGGCTAGGTATTTAAACCTTAGGACACACAGTCCCGGACACCCAGTCCTGAACACGCAGCTCAGGACACCCAGTCCTCACCGTATTCCCCTTGAGCTAAGGTCACACAGACCTCGCCCAATCACTCTGGTAAGTCTTCAAGGTAGACTCCCAAACCTTCACAGACTTTGTTCATCGGCAATCCACAATGTCTCTTGGATGCTCAAAACGCGACGCCTAACCGGCTGGAGGATGCACAGTCGTCAAGTGTAATAAGTCTTCAGATCACACAGACAAGAAGACTTAAGTGAGGCCCAATTCTCTTTGGCTCTGGGTGGTTAGGGCTTTATCCTCGCAAGGAATTCTCTCTCAAAGGCTTCGAGGTGGGTTGCTCTCAAACGACAAAAGCCGTACTCTCAATCTGAGCAGCCAACCGTTTATGGTTGTAGGGGGTGGGCTATTTATAGCCACTTGGCAACCCGACCTGATTTGTCCGAAATGACCCTGGGTCACTAAGGAACTGACACGTGTTCCAACGGTCAGATATCAAACTCACACGGCAACTTTACTTGGGCTGCAAGAAAAGCAGACTTGTCCGACTCTGGACAAGATTCGCTCTCATAGTCTTCACTCGAAGACATAGGTTTTGGTTAGGCATCACTTCAGTCATTCTGACTGGTTCTCTTGGACCCCACTTAACAGTACGGTGGTTCCTATGACTCAACACAAAATAAAAAGAACTACGAAATATCTAAGTCTTCGAGCTCCATAGGCTTCATGTGGTGTCTTCTCTTGTCATAGTCTTCAATGTGAATATCTTCATATACCACCTTTGACTTCAATGTCTTCATACATTTTTAGGGGTCATCTCTGGTAGGAAAACCGAATCAGTGAGGGACTTCTACCTATGTTATCCTGCAATTCTCATAAACACATTAGTCCCTCAACTAGGTTTGTCGTCAATACTCCAAAACCAACTAGGGGTGGCACTAGATGCACTTACAATCTCCCCCTTTTTGGTGATTGATGACAAACTAGTTGAAGTTTTCAACGAGCAATATAATCTGTGAAATTGTAAAGGATAAGGAATTGTCTTCATAAGTTGCAAGGGCTCCCCCTGAAGATGTGCATATAAGTAATTTGCTTTTGGAATGCAAATGCACATGGCAGGTTGTACTTGTGGAGATCCACTTCAACTTATGATGACAATCCAATATGCATGTGAAAGTATATGAAGATAATGACAATGCATAATGGAAAATGGACGTCTAGAGAATTATCTAAGTGCGGAATTTATCGTCGCACATGCGGAATTTATCATCGCAAAACAAAGTGGCAGATAAGTAGCAGACGACCATCGAGTTTAAGTGTTACAACTCAAAGAACCAAATGTAGCAAAACGAGAGTTGTAAGCACGAAGCAAAATATAAAGCACCCGCCCATATGGACCCACTTGAAGACTATCAACCTCATATGCAACCTCATATGCTTCTCCCCCTTTTGTCATTAAGGACCAAAAAGGTTTGAAGACATAGAGCATCTACTCGTTCCCATGCGGAGTAGGTGAAGTAGCAGGGTCGTTGGTGGTGTTTGGCGGTGCTGAAGAGCTTGGAGCAGAGTTGACGCGTGTTGAAGGAGGTGGTGGTGAAGTAGCATCATCTTCATCCTCGATAACGCTGGCAGTCACTGTTGCAGCAGATGAAGAGAACTCAGAGTCTTCAAGGGATGGAGTTTCTCGCAGCACAGCCCTTCGAGGAGGTGTGGAATCAAACTTGAATCGCTCAGTGAAGCCATCCTCTTGAAGATCAGCTTCAGAACACATCATCGTTAGCCCTTTCCATGTGCGGTGACAGGTTTCATGGGCAACGAAAGCATTCTTGGTGGCAAGATTGCGAATGCGATTAACATCCACCAAGAGGCTTTTCATCTGACGCTTCAGCCAGTCATGATGCCTATCCTGTTTCTGATGAAGAGCCACAAGAAACTCTCGGTTGTTGAGAACATGAGTGCGCTTTTTGGGTCTTGGAGCAATTATACTATCAGTGGCTTCAGTAGACGCAGGGTGTGGTGCACGTGTAGTGCCAGCCAAAGGATACACCCGAGTGACTGCTTCAACTCCTTCAATGTTCTGTGAGAAACTCTGATGCTCTGCATTCTGAAGACTTAGAGGTTCCTTTGCAGGCTCAGGATAGATGGCTTCAGTAGAGATATCCACATCAGGCAGAAAAATCCTATGATTGCGAGCAGATGGCTGATATGAGATATCGGAGTGAAGTTTAATTAGCCGCATTACCCATGGGGCGTAGAACTTCAAGCCAAACAGATCAGAGCCTGATGCAGCAAGTTGGCGGATGAATAAGTCCTGTGCATTGAAGCATTTTCCATGAAGAATATAGAAGATCAAAGTCTTCATTGCACCCTCAAGCTTGGCATTTGGAGAGTGCCCTTTGATGGGCCGGAGAGTTCACCTGATGATGTGATAGATGGTTCTTGGCAGATACTCAAGGTCTTCAACAAAGAACTCTGTTGGATAAGTAGCATCTTGGGGCAATGGCTTCATCATGCTGAGCATCTGACTCATATTAGGTTCCGGCCTCTTAAAGATTCTCTCAATAGCTTCACTATGCAGCTGACAGCCATGCTCGTAGAGATCGCCAGGAGTGGGCAAACCAGTGAGCTCAATGATGTAAAATGCATTGGCTTCGTGATGAACGTTTCCGGTCATCCACTCCAGGACCCAAGTCTTCGGATCTCTGCTGTACCCGTGGATGTGAAGTGTGGCATAAAATTGGAGCAACAGTTCTTCATTCCAATGCTCTTGGTCAGTAACGAACGGCAGCAGTCCAACTTCCTTGAAGCAATCCAAAGCTTCTTCCAGATAGGGCAGACCAGCTATGGCTTCAATGTCAAGGCGCTTGTGTGGGAAGATGCGACCTTGGTTGTAAAGAATGCATGAGTAATAGCTTCACTGAGGATAGCTCCAGAACCGATCAGATGATATCTTTTCCCTTGAGTAGGGGTTCCTGGAGCTATCGAAGAATGTGTTGTCTGCCCTGAAGCCATTGATATTGAAGGAGCCAGGTGCTGATGCAGGACCTGGGAACCTTGGCAATCTTGGGATTGGCTTCTGTACCTGAGGCCTGTGCTCAACATGATAGTCGAACTGGGGACCGGTAGCAGACTCAGGAACAGAAGTGACGGGATCAGTGGCTTCGCTGTCTTCTTCTTCCGTTGGGGAGGGCTCCACATTAGCTTCATTGATGGTTGTGGCAGCCGCAAGATTTTCAAGCACGTTCTCCTTGAGAACTGCTTCTTGGTGGGACAGTGGAGTGGCAACTTGTGGGACTTCATCTTCTGCGGCTGATGCAGCCGGATTGTCTTTAGCAGAGACTTGAGGCCTTGGACCTTTGCGAAGCCTGTGCAACGCGGGCGACGCCTGTCGAGTTGGAGTGGGCTGGGCCTCATAGTCTTCTTCCTCTTGTGGGCGATCTGCCCATGAAGCATCTTGTGCAATTGGCGTCAGTGGACGACCAATGCTGATGAGTTCGTTGTTTTCAAGCTGAGGAAGGACTGCACCATCTTCTACATTGTCATGTTGACCAATGTCTTCAGCAGCGATGGGATCAGCTGCTGGAAAGTCTTCAGCTTCATGAGCCTCTGTGGAAGCAGGCTCATGGATAGTCAGTTGGCGTTCAGCTTCAGGATAGACCATAGAAATGGGTTCAACTATCAAGGGCTCTGTGGGAGCAGCCCGATCTTTCTTGGTCTTCCTCTTCTTCTTGGAGGGGGCAGTTGGAGAGGCTTTGGAATGTTTCCTCTTCCTGGCTCAGCCTCAACAGTCCTTGTCTTCTTGAGCTCTGAAGCGGTTGACCAGCTTTTTGGCTTTGAGCCAGTCAGTCTTGTTGGGAAGACAATCGGAACTGCTTCCTGCCTTGGTGCGTCAGGTTCAGCCGTAGCAGGCTTCTTCTTCTTCTTTGCAGCCATCCCGGGGTCGATGCCAGGACGCCCAAGGGCCTTGCGCTTCTCAGCCTCATTGTAGGCTTGCACACATCTGTCAGCCAGAGTCTTCATGCGCTCACGTGAACCCTGAGCTTCTGCATGTTTCTTTACACAGGCTCCCTTGAGCTCGTGCATCATACTCTTGAAGTTCTTCACTTCCTGCACGCTGAGCTTGGCCATATGCTTCTTGAACTGAGCCTTTTCATAGTCAATCTTTTGCTTCAGTTCAACAATGCACTGGACAATAGCGAGTTCTGAAGCAATGGCGCCTTGGAAGGCGACACTGAGGCCAATTGGTAGCTGCAGATCTTCAAAGATGATGTTTGGCGTGTCAAACCACTCGTCAATGAAGTTGTGGATGATGGTCACATCAAAGAGAGGCAGATCATTGAAGATTTCTGCTTCTTCTTTGCTCTTGATGAGTTGCTCAAGAGCGTCATCTGCTAGATCTTCATCACTTGACAGATCAATGTCGTCATTGCGCGGAATGGCAGCAGTAGTTAGCTCTTGTCCGGTGTGAGGCAGAGGCATCTTGACCTTCTGGGGCTTGGAGATGCGAGATAAGTCTTCGGACTGCACACTGTCTTCAGGAGGTGCAGTTGCCAGTGGCTTCGCCCGTGAGATTTTTGGTGAAGGGGCAGGCTTTGAAGCTTTAGGCTTCTTCTGCTTCTTTGTCTTCAGCGCTGCAGGCACTTCATCTGATTCAGCGTCAGCTGCAGGCTCATCCACTGCAGTCCCTTGAACTAAGATGCGGGTGATAAGGCCTTCAAGGTTGTAGAAGGGACCGATGACATTGGGTTCTGCATCTCGTGTGCCATCTGCCCTTGGTGATGAGGGACCAGGGTTGAAGTCTAACCCCAAAGTCTTCTTGTTCTGCTTCGCTGAGTTCTGGGCAAACTGGAAGTTGCGCTTGAGCAGATTGTCGTCACGACACCATAGTAGTGACGATGGGTGTGCATCAGCAGGCTATGGCCCACGGACCATACAGGGATAGAAGCCTTGTGCAATGGCTTCATCTCTGGACCTGGGTAGAAGATTCCTGTATAGGATGTCTCCTCACGGTCTCTTGATGGCATTTTTCTCAGCATATTCCTCGGTTACAAATCGGTATTTGAACCATTGTTCTGCCCAATATCTTCGAATCCATTGGATTCGGGTCTTGCGCTGATTGTAATCCTCTTCAGGATCTGTCTTGTACAGTTCTGAGAGTTCATCTGGCAGATCTCTGGATGTTTCTCCATGATGCTTTCTGCCACCCTTCCTTGCTGCTGTTTCTGAAGCCATAAACTTTAACTTGAAAGGCTTCAAGACGTTCAAAGGCTTCAAAGGCTTTTTCTTGTTGGACCAACAGGAACTGGCTTCGGGGGAATTAATGTGATGCTGTAAGAATTCTGCAAATGAATGCAGACTATGAGAACCAAAGGATTCTCCCACGGACATGTACCTGTGACAGCATTAAGGTGCGAGGGAAGGGGAAGAGGTCATATGCATTCTCAGAAGATTTTGAAGATAAATCAGTTTAGAAGACATTGACCTCATCGTGCGAAGACATTCACTCATAGATAAGGAGTTGGTTCCAGATTTGTACGGATCCACAGATCAGTACAAGTGAGGAATCTAACTACTTTGTGAAGTACAAGTGAATATACTAGGCATGTTATGAGATGCAGTATGAGAGAGATCTAACTTGTGTGAATAGAAACTACTTGTGGTAGAAAGTGACAATTCCATAGGATCAACGGTGCTGTAAAAAGGAAGTTTTATTTACCACACTAAGAACTGCTAGACGAAGTGGAAGATGAGGCCGAGCAGTTCGATCTTCTGTGCCCTAACTTGGCAACGGAGGACACCTACGGTGACGGCGGAGAGGACGATGTCCGTGGTCGGCATGAAGACGGCGTCGGAGAGGTTGCGGCAGTGAAGCGCTTCGTCGCTGGCGTCGTCGAGGGCTAGCGGTGGCGCTAGGGTTCGTGCGAGAGTGGAAGAAGAGATAATGACCGCTGTGAAGTGTGTATTTATAGGTACATGGGTGGCACTGCGCTATTACACAGGTGCCCCTGGCGATTCGCATCTGAGGAACACGTGGCCATTATGCGGAATTTTGGGGTTTGTTCCACATCCCACGCACGCCTTGATTGTCGGGTGGTCGTTCCTACTTCTCCGGGTTTCATGTGGAGGAATGAGCATTGAAAACGGACTTAATGGTTGTCTCTGTATCTTCTGCTGACAAGGACGCAGAGAAGACATTCGACAGTTTCAATAGAATGCATATGATTTGGAGAGATAGAATTTGAGATAGAAAGCATAGAGAGGTTAGGGTCCGATCACATTCACTTAGTTCAAAAGATTCAACAATGAAGACATAGCTATAAGTGAATGTTGTAGAGGACAGAACACTAATATATATATATAATCAACATAGTGAAGATAATCATGAAGATATGTTGAGATCGAAGCCAAGCCAAATGTGAAGACATTGCAAGGTAACGCCATGAGTGAAACACTTCAAAATAGAACATTTGGTGGTGGTGTTACCCACCGTATAGGAAGTCTTAGACCCAGACACGGCGCACAATTATCGTGGCGCTCCGAAGTCAAATTCCACATTAATGTATTCACACTTAGAATGTATGTCTTCATTGATTGAAGATATACTTTACTTCGTGTGTTGCACATCTAAGTCATCAATATGCATTAGGGTTAGGATGTGTGCCTAATCACATGACATTTGAGGATTCCAGGATATTTAGCTCACACCGTAACTTGCAAAATCTCTTCTCATCCAAGGGCTTGGTGAAGATATCTGCCAATTGCTCTTCAGTGTTGACGTGTATGATATCAATATCTTCCTTCACAACATGATCTCTGAGAAAGTGATGACGAATTTCAATGTGCTTTGTCTTCGAGTGCTGAACTGGGTTGTTGGCGATCTTGATGGCACTTTCGTTGTCACAGTAAAGTGGCACTCGCTTCAGATGAATGCCATAGTCCTTGAGTGTTTGCTTCATCCATAGAAGCTGAGTGCAGCAAGATCCAGCAGCAATGTATTCAGATTCAGCAGTGGAGAGAGATGCACAGTTCTGCTTCTTTGAAGACCAACATACAAGTGATCGTCCCGGAAAGTGACATGTGCCTGATGTAGACTTGCGATCAACTTTATCACCAGCATAATCAGCATCCGAGAATCCAACCAGATCAAACTCTGAGCCCTTTGGATACCATAATCCTAGAGTTGGGGTGTGAGCCAAATATCGAAGAATTCGCTTCACAACTAAGTGATGCGACTCCTTTGGTGCCGCTTGAAATCGAGCACACATGCAAACACTAAGCATAATATCTGGCCTAGATGCACATAGATAAAGTAAACAACCAATCATGGAGAAGTATACCTTTTGATCGAACTCTTTACCATTGTCGTCGGGACCCAGATGATGTTTGGCTGGCATTGGTGTCGTGAAGCCTTTGCAGTCTTGCATACCAAACTTCTTCAGGCAATCTTTGAGATACTTCTCTTGGGATATGAAGATGCCGTTGCGTTGTTGTCGTATTTGAAGACCGAGGAAGAACTTCAGCTCCCCCATCATGGACATCTGATATTGCTCTTGCATCATATATCCAAACTCTTCACTATACTTCTGATTGGTGCAGCCAAAGATAATGTCATCCACATATATTTTGCACACAAACAGTTCACCATCATATGTCTTCGTGAAGAGAGTGGGGTCTAGGGAACCAGGTATGAAGCCTTTGCTCTTCAGGAAGTATTTGAGTGTGTCATACCAGGCCCGAGGGGCTTGTTTGAGGCCATACAGTGCCTTGTTGAGCTTGTATACCATGTCAGGATGTTTTGGATCTTCAAAGCCAGGCGGTTGTGCAACATACACTTCTTCTTCAATCTTGCCATTGAGAAAAGCACTCTTCACATCCATTTGATATAGAAGTATGTTATGATGATTTGCATAGGCCAGCAGTATGCGTATGGCTTCAAGTCTAGCCACAGGAGCAAATGTTTCATCGAAGTCAATGCCTTCCACTTGAGTATATCCTTGAGCAACGAGACGAGCTTTGTTTCTGACAACTTGACCATGCTCATCTTGCTTGTTGCGGTATATCCATTTGGTGCCTATTATATTGTGCTTCCGTGGATCAGGACGCTTAACTAGTTCCCATACATTATTCAGCTCAAACTGTTGAAGCTCTTCTTGCATAGCTTGAATCCATTCAGGTTCCATGAAGGCTTCTTCAACTTTCTTGGGTTCTGTTATTGAGACGAATGCGAAGTGCCCACAGAAATTTGCTAGCTGAGTTGCCCTTGAACGAGTGAGTGGACCGGGTGCATTGATGCTATCAATTATTCTTTCAATTTGCACTTCATTGGCAACGCGAGGATGTACAGGGCGAAGATTTTGCTCTTGCTGATCATTGTCGTTGTTAGAAGGAATGTCTTCAGGCTGAGCATTGTCTTCATGTTGATCAGGTGCTGAGATGATAAGTTCTTCTTCAAGATGAGCTTCAGAAGGTATAATTTCTCCAGTTCCCATTAGCTTGATTGATTCACTAGATGGAACTTCATCTAGCACATTTGGCAGTTGCTCTCTTTGTGAACCGTTGGTCTCATCGAACCGCACATCCACTGTTTCGACCACTTTGTAATGAAAGAGATTGAAGACTCTGTAGGAGTGTGAATCCTTTCCATATCCAAGCATAAAACCCTCATGTGCTTTTGGTGCAAACTTTGAGGTGTGATGTGGGTCCTTGATCCAGCACCTTGAGCCAAATACTCTGAAGTAACTGACATTTGGCTTCTTGCCAGTAAGGAGCTCATAAGATGTCTTGTTCAGAAGCTTGTGAAGATAAACACGGTTGATTGTATGGCATGCAGTATCAATGGCTTCAGGCCAGAATTTTCTTGGGGTCTTGTATTCATCTAGCATCGTTCTGACCATCTCAATGAGTGTTCTGTTCTTGCGTTTGACGATGCCATTCTGCTGTGGTGTGTACGGGGCTGAGAATTCATGTGTGATGCCCAAGGTATCAAGATATGTATCAAGGCCAGTGTTCTTGAATTCAGTGCCATTGTCACTTTTGATGTGCTTTATCTTGGCGCCATAATTGTTCATAGCTCGATTTGCGAAGCGTTTGAAGACATCCTGCACTTCAGTCTTGTAAAAGATTATGTGCACTCAAGTGTATCTAGAATAATCATCAAGAATAACGAAGCCATAGAGGCAAGCAGTAGTAGTAAGAGTTGAGTAATGAGTGGGACCGAAAAGGTCCATGTGAAGCAGTTTGAAGGGTCGAGTAGTGGTCATGATTGTCTTCGAGGCATGTTTGGCCCTCGTCATCTTCCCTGCTTCACAGGCACCGCATAAGTGATCTTTCTTGAACTTGACGCCCTCGATGCCTATGACATGCTTCTTCTTTGCCAGGGTGTGGAGGTTCCTCATGCCAGCATGCCCAAGCCTCCGATGCCACAGCCAGCATTCTGAAGCTTTTGCTAGAAGACATACGGCAAGCTGTGGTCCTGCTGAGAAATCTATTACATACAGATCATCTTTTCAATACCCTTCAAACACTAGAGACTTGTTAGATTCCATTAGTACAAGGCAACGATATTTTCCAAATATTACGATCATGTTCAAATCGCAAAGCATTGAGACAGACATTAAGTTGAAGCCAAGGGATTCAACAAGCATGACTTTATCCATGTGTTGATCCCTTGAGATTGCAACTCTACCTAGATCCAATACCTTACTTTTACCAGTGTCAGCAAATGTGATGTGGCTCTTGTCGGATGGACGTAAGGTTGAGTCCATAAGAAGACTTCTTTTGCCAGTCATGTGATTTGTACACCCACTATCAATAATCCATTCTGAAGACACTGGTGTCGTACCCTACAGTGCAGTTAGGGGGATAGGCTTCACCAAGAGCATTGTGAAGCAAAAACATTTGACGAACCAATGGGTTATGAAAGCTTAGATCCAGATTAGGACTAACAGGGATAGTAGCAAACGATTCAGGAACGAAGTACATAGTAAGACCATTCGGGCATTTGATCTTGCACCCTACAAGATGTTTAAGGTCCCCAGAAATGGCGTCAGACGATTTTGGTTTTCTGCTGGAGACCTTTCCCTGCAAAAGAGAGTTAAGCTTTCTTAGCCACCCACATCTTCAAGGGTGGCTGAGAAGCAATAAGTCTAAGTGCAGCATCTAAGAATTTTGGCTTTAGAGCCCTAGCAAACAGTCTTGCAGGCAGACAATAGTACTCATAAGAATAAGCAGAATAGTTCTTGGTCTTATGAACATGGCAGTTTGATGAACCGCTCTCATATTCATATGCCTGAGTATGGTTTCCCTGCAAAACATTTGCGTTAGTGCGACTTAGGTGAGTCCTCTGTCTGTATGAAGCCTTTGGACTGTATGAAGCCTTTGGTCTAAGGTTTGTCTTCTTCACGTGAGGTGTCATGATGACATTCACAGGAAGATTCTCCAAACATCTTTTCGGAACCCAGATCTTCTTCATAGGCGGTCCATTCCTGCAGTTAGTGCCAATGTACGTGGCAAACACTTCACCATTCTAATTCTTAAACAGTATATAGTTTACATCAAAGGATTCATCAATGATAATGGGGTGAGCACAAGTGAAGCCAGATAGATTGGATGGGTCTGCTGAAGGTTCCTTTGCAGCAACCCACATGGTTTTGGGGTACTTCTTAGGTTTCCAGTAAGAGCCATCAGCATTCATTTTCCTTACGAACCCAACACCCTCTTTCCTCAGGTTTTGGTTCAGTATCTGCTTTTTGAGGAAATCACATAGTGTCTGATGCCCTTTAAGACTTTTGTACATCCCTGTTTCAAGCAATGTCTTCAACCTAGCATTCTCATCAGCAATAGCAGTGGTATCCTCAGCAGAGGGGTTAGTTACCCCATGAAGAGTTGAAGATATTGCAACAGTAGTAGCAGTAGAACATTCATCAACAGAAGTAGCATTATCATGCTCAATGCATTTAAGACATGGTGGTTCAAATCCTTTCTGAGCGGGACTGATCTGTTTGGCGCGAAGTGACTCGTTTTCCTTTTGAAGATCTTCATGAACCGCTCTCAATTTCTCAAGATCTTGTTTCCTTTGAAGATAATCATAGGAAAGCTTTTCATGAGTTGTTGAGAGAGTTTCATGACGACTTTCAAGTTCCTGATACTTAACGTGAAGATTTTTTATGTCTTCAATTAAGGATTCGGATCGAGTCATTTCAGCACCTAACAGATCATCGCTTCTGTCTAACAGTTTTTGAATATGTTCCATAGCTTTCTGTTGTTCAGTTGCAATTTTAGCAAGTGTTTTGTAGCTGGGTTTTGAATCACAATCAGAGTCATCGTCACTAGATGTTTGATAGTGAGTAGTGCGTGTGTTTACCTTGGCACCGCGTGCCATGAAGCAGTAGGTAGAGGCGGAGTAGTCCTTGTCATTTGCATCGGTGTCGGTGACGAGGTCATTGTCTTCAGTATTGAAGATGGACTTGGCAACGTATGTTGTAGCCAGACTTGCGACGCCTGAATCGGACTCCTCCTCAGACTCTACCTCCGCCTCCTCAGAAGCGGACTCCTCCTCTGAATCCATTTCCTTGCCAACAAATGCAAGTGCCTTGCCAGATGAGCTCTTCTTGTGTGATGAAGACTTTGAGGAAGACTTGGAAGAAGACTTTGAGTATTTCTTCTTCTTCTTGTCGTCAGAGTCATATTCCTCGCTCTTCTTCTTCTTTTTGTTCTCATTGTCCCACTGTGGACACTCAGAGATGAAGTGGCCAAGTTTCTTGCACTTGTGACATGTTTTCATCTTGTAGTCATGAGCAGAAGCTTCATCATTCCTTGAGCTTGATCGGGAAGACTTTCTGAAGCCTTTCTTCTTGGTGAATTTTTGGAACTTCTTCACAAGCATAGCAAGTTCCCTTCCAACATCTTCGGGGTCATCAGAACTGCTATCAGATTCTTCTTTAGATGAGGAGACAGGTTTTGCCTTCAAGGCACGAGTTCGCCCATAGTTTGGACCGTAGATATCTCTTTTCTCAGGAAGCTGAAACTCATGTGTGTTGAGCCTCTCAAGTATGTCAGATGGATCGAGTGTCTTGAAATCAGGACGTTCTTGAATCATCAGGGCTAGGATGTCAAACGAACTATCAAGTGATCTCAATATTGTCTTGACGTCTTCATGTTTGGTGATCTCAGTAGCGCCGAGGGCTTGAAGCTCATTTGTGATGTCAGTGAGTCGGTCAAATGTGTGCTGGACATTCTCATTGTCATTTCGCTTGAAGCGGTTGAAGAGGTTGCGAAGGACACTGATTCTCTGATCTCTCTGGGTTGAGATGCATTCATTGACCTTGGAGAGCCAGTCCCAGACCAGCTTAGATGTCTTCAAAGCACTCACACGGCCATACTGTCCTTTGGTCAGGTGACCACAGATGATATTCTTGGTAGTAGAGTCTAGTTGAACAAATTTCTTGACATCAGCAGAAGTGACACCTTCTCCAGCCTTGGGAACGCCGTTTTCGACGACATACCATAGGTCGACATCAATGGCTTCAAGATGCATGCGCATCTTATTCTTCCAGTAGGGATATTCAGTTCCATCGAAGACGGGGCACGCAGCGGAGACTTTAATTATCCCTGCAGTTGACATAGCTAAAACTCCAGGTGGTTAAACCGAATCACACAGAACAAGGGAGCACCTTGCTCTGATACCAATTGAAAGTGCGTTATATCGACTAGAGGGGGGTGAATAGGCGATTTTTATGAAAGTCTTCAAAACGTGGGAGTTGTGAAGACAAACGATAGAAATAAACCTAATACCCTGCAGCGGAAGGTAGACTACACTAGGCAAGCCATAGTCAAGTATTCAATAGAGTGAAAGCACAATGACTAATATTAGTAATGTAGTAAGGATCAGGTAGGAAGATATTGTGAAGCCAGACAGAACACGCAGTCACTCAGTGAAGACAAAAGATAGTGCAAACATACAATGACTTCACAAGGAGTAACAGTAAGTAAAGGGAAGGGAAGATGAAACCAGTGACTCGTTGAAGACAATGATTTGTTTGACCAGTTCCAGTTGCTGTGACAACTGTACGTCTGGTTGGGGCGGCTAGGTATTTAAACCTTAGGACACACAGTCCCGGACACACAGTCCTGAACACGCAGCTCAGGACACCCAGTCCTCACCGTATTCCCCTTGAGCTAAGGTCACACAGACCTCGCCCAATCACTCTGGTAAGTCTTCAAGGTAGACTCCCAAACCTTCACAGACTTCGTTCATCGGCAATCCACAATGTCTCTTGGATGCTCAGAACGCGATGCCTAACCGGCTGGAGGATGCACAGTCCTCAAGTGTAATAAGTCTTCAGATCACACAGACAAGAGGACTTAAGTGATGCCCAATTCTCTTTGGCTCTGGGTGGTTAGGGCTTTATCCTCGCAAGGAATTCTCTCTCAAAGGCTTCGATGTGGGTTGCTCTCAAACGACAAAAGCCGTACTCTCAATCTGAGCAGCCAACCGTTTATGGTTGTAGGGGGTGGGCTATTTATAGCCACTTGGCAACCCGACCTGATTTGTCCGAAATGACCCTGGGTCACTAAGAAACTGACACGTGTTCCAACGGTCAGATTTCAAACTCACACGGCAACTTTACTTGGGCTGCAAGCAAAGCTGACTTGTCCGACACTGGACAAGATTCGCTCTCATAGTCTTCACTCGAAGACATAGGTTTTGGTTAGTGTAAGTGCATCTAGTGCCACCCCTAGTTGGTTTTGGAGTATTGACGACAAACCTAGTTGAGGGACTAATGTATTTGTGAGAATTGCAGGATAACACAGGTAGAAGTCCCTCATTGATTCGGTTTTACTACCAGAGATGACCCCTAAAAATGTATGAAGACATTGAAGTCAAAGGTGGTATATGAAGATATTCACATTGAAGACTATGACAAAAGAAGACACGTTATGAAGCCAATGGAGCTCGAAGACTTAGATCTTTCGTAGTTCTTTTTCTTTTGTGTTGAGTCATAGGAACCACCGTACTGTTAAGTGGGGTCCAGGAGAACCAGTCAGAATGACTGAAGTGATGCCTAAACCAAAAACCTATGTCTTCAAGTGAAGACAATGAGAGCGAATCTTGTCCAGAGCCGGACAAGTCAGCTTTGCTTGTAGCCCAAGTAAAGTTGCCATGAGAGTTTGAAATCTGACCGTTGAGACACGTGTCAGTTCCTTAGTGACCCAGGGTCATTTCGGACAAATCAGGTCGGGTTGCCAAGTGGCTATAAATAGCCCACCCCCTACAACCATAAACAGTTGGCTGCTCAGATTTCAGTGCACGACTTTTGTCGTTTGAGAGCAACCCACCTCGAAGCCTTTGAGAGAAAATTCCTAGCGAGGAGAAAGCCCTAACCACCCAGAGCCAGAGTAAATTGGGCATCACTTAAGTCTTCTTGTCTGTGTGATCTGAAGACTTATTACACTTGAGGACTGTGCATCCTCCAGACGGTTAGGCGTCGCGTTCAGAGCATCCAAGAGACATTGTGGATTGCCAGTGAATGAAGTCTGTGAAGGTTTGGGAGTCTACCTTGAAGACTTACCAGAGTGATTGGGCGAGGACTATGTGACCTTAGCTCAAGGAGAATACGGTGAGGACTTGGTGTCCTGAGCTGCATGTTCAGGACTAGGTGTCCGGGACTATGTGTCCTAAGGTTTAAATACCTAGCCGCTCCAACCAGACGTACAGTTGTCACAGCAACTGGAACTGGTCCAACACATCATTGTCTTCAACGAGTCACTGGTTTCATCTTCACTTCCTTTTACTTACTGTTACTCATTGTGAAGCCATTGCATGCTTGCTATATCTTTTGTCTTCACAACGTAACTGTATGATTTGATTGGCTTCATAACTTCTTCCTACCTGATCTTTATTACACTGCAGCTACTTGTCATTGTGCTTTCACTCTATTGAATACTTGACCATGGCTTGCCTAGTGTAATCTAACTTCCGCTGCATAGTGATAGGCATATCTCTACTGTTTGTCTTCATAACTACCACGTTTTGAAGACTTTCATAAAAATCGCCTATTCACCCCCCCTCTAGTCGATATAACACACTTTCAATTGGTATCAGAGCAAGGTGCTCCCTTGTTCTATGTGATTCGGTTTAACCACCTGGAGTTTTAGCTATGTCGACTGCAGGGATAATTAAAGTCTCCGCTGCGTGCCCCGTCTTCGATGGAACTGAATATCCCTACTAGAAGAATAAGATGCGTATGCATCTTGAAGCCATTGACGTCGACCTATGGTATGTCGTCGAGAACGGCGTTCCCAAGGCTGGAGAAGGTGTCACTGCTGCTGATGTCAAGAAATTCGTTCAACTGGACTCTACTGCCAAGAACATCATCTGTGGTCATCTAACCAAAGGACAGTATGGCCGTGTGAGTGCTTCGAAGACATCCAAGATGGTCTGGGACTGGCTCTCCAAGGTCAATGAAGGCATCTCAACCCAGAGAGATCGAAGAATCAGTGTCCTTCGCAATCTCTTCAACCGCTTCAAGCGAAATGACAATGAGAATGTCCAGCACACATTTGACAGACTCACTGACATCACAAATGAGCTTCAAGCCCTCGGCGCTACTGAGATCACCAAACATGAAGTCGTCAAGACGCTGCTGAGATCACTTGATAGTTCATTTGACATCCTAGCCCTGATGATTCAAGAACGTCCTGATTTCAAGACACTCGATCCATCTGACATACTTGAGAGGCTCAACACACATGAGTTTCAGCTTTCTGAGAAAAGAGATATCTACGGTCCAAACTATGGGCGAACTCGTGCCTTGAAGGCAAAAGCTGTTTCCTCATCTGAAGAAGAATCTGACAGCAGTTCTGATGATCCTGAAGACATTGGAAGGGAACTTGCAATGCTAGTGAAGAAGTTCCAAAAATTCACCAAGAAGAAAGGCTTCAGAAAGTCTTCACGATCTAGCTCAAGGAATGATGAAGCTTCTGCTCATGACTACAAGTAGAAAACATGCCACAAGTGCAAGAAAACTAGACACTTCATCTCTGAGTGTCCACAGTGGGACAATGAGAACAGAAAGAAGAAGAAGAGCAAGGAATATGACTCTGACGACAAGAAAAAGAAGAAATACACAAAGTCTTCTTCCAAGTCTTCCTCAAAGTCTTCATCACACAAGAAGAGCTCATCTGGCAAGGCACGTGCGTTTGTTGGCAAGGAAATGGATTCAGAGGAGGAGTCCGCTTCTGAGGAGGCAGAGGTGGAGTCTGAGGAGGAGTCTAATTCTGGCATTGCAAGTCTGGCTACAGCATACACCGCCAAGTCCATCTTCAACACTGAAGACAATGACTTCATCACCGACACTGATGCAAATGACAAGGACTACTCCACTCCTACCTACTGCTTCATGGCACGCGGTGCCAAGGTAAACAAACACACTACTCACTATCAAACATCTAGTGACGATGACTCTGATTGTGGTTCAAACCCCAGTTATAAAACACTTGCTAAAATTGCAACTGAACGACAGAAAGCCATGGAACATATTCATAAACTGTTAGACAGAAGTGATGATCTGTTGGGTGCTGAAATGACTCGATCTGAATCCTTAATTGAAGACATAAAAAATCTTCACGGAAGTATCAGGAACTTGAAGATCGTCATGATACTCTCTCAACAACTCATGAAAAGCTTTCCTATGATTATCTTCAAAGGAAGCAAGAACTTGAGAAATTGAGGTCGGCTCATGAAGATCTTCAAAAGGAAAACGAGTCACTTCGCGCCGGACAGATCAGTTCCGCTCAGGAAGGATTTGAACCACCATGTCTTAAATGCATTGAGCGTGATTATGCTACTTCTGTTGCTGAATGTTCCACTGCTACTGCTGTTGCAATATCTTCAACTGTTGATGTGGTAACTAACCCCTTTGCTGAGGATACCACTGCTATTGCTGATGAGAATGCTAGGTTGAAGACA
Source organism: Triticum aestivum (assembly GCF_018294505.1). Classification (NCBI taxonomy): domain Eukaryota; kingdom Viridiplantae; phylum Streptophyta; class Magnoliopsida; order Poales; family Poaceae; genus Triticum; species Triticum aestivum. The sequence goes on along the minus strand of NC_057806.1, from coordinate 196,242,043 downwards.
TTGCTTGAAACAGGGATGTACAAAAGTCTTAAAGGACATCAGACATTATGTGATGTCCTCAAGAAGCAGATTCTGAACCGAAACCCTAGGAAAGAGGGTGTTGGGTTCGTAAGGAAAATAAATGCAGATGGCTCTTACTGGAAGCCTGAGCAGTACCCCAAAAGCAAGTGGGTTGCTGCAAAGGAACCTTCAGTAGATCCATCCAATTTATCTGGCTTCACTTGTGCTAACCCCATTATCATTGATGAATCCTTTGATGCAAACTATATACTGTTTAAGAATCAGCATGGTGAAGTGTTTGCCAGGTACATTGGTACTAACTGCAGGAATGGACCGCCTATGAAGAAGATCTAGGTTCCGAAAAAGTGTCTGGAAAATCTTCCTATGAATGTCTTCATGACACCTCACTTGAAGAAGACCAACCTCAGACCAAAGGCTTCATACGGTCCAAAGGCTTCATACAAACAGAGGACTCACCTGAGTCACACTAACGCAAATGTTTTGCAGGGAAACCATACTCAGGCATATGAATATGAGAGTGGATCATCAAACCGTCACGTTCATATGACCAAAAATTATTCTGCTTATTCTTATGAGTACTATTGTCCACCTGCAAGACTGTTTGCTAAGGCTACAAAGCCAAAATTCTCAGATGCTGCACTTAGACTTGTTGCTTCTAAGCCACCCTTGAAGATGTGGGTGGTTAAGAAGGCTTAACTCTCTTTTGCAGGGAAAGGTCCCCAGCAGAAAACCAAAATCTTCTGACGCTATTGCTGGGGACCTTAAAAATCTTGTAGGGCACAAGATAAAATGCCTGAATGGCATCATTATGTACTTCGTTCCTGAATCGCATGCTACTCTCCCTATTAGTCCTAATCTGGATCTAAGTTTTCATAACCCACTGGTTCGTCAAATGTTTTTGCTTCACATTTCTCTTCGTGAAGCCTATCCCCCTAACTGCACAGTAGGGTACGACACCAGCGTCTTCAAAGTCTTCAGAATGGATTATTGACAGTGGGTGTACAAATCACATGACGGGCAAAAGAAGTCTTCTTATGGACTCAACCTTACGTCCATCCGACAAGAGCCACATCACATTTGCTGACACTGGTAAAAGTAAGGTATTGGGTCTAGGTAGAGTTGCAATCTCAAGGGATCAACACATGGATAAAGTCATGCTTGTTGAATCCCTTGGCTTCAACTTAATGTCTGTCTCAATGCTTTGCGATTTGAACATGATCGTAATATTTGGAAAATATCGTTGCCTTGTACTAATGGAATCTGACAAGTCTCTAGTGTTTGAAGGGTATTGAAAAGATGATCTGTACGTAATAGATTTCTCAGCAGGACCACAGCTTGCCGTATGTCTTCTAGCAAAAGCTTCAGAATGCTGGCTTTGGCATCGGAGGCTTGGGCATGCTGGCTTGAGGAACCTCCACACCCTTGTGAAGAAGAAGCATGTCATAGGCATCGAGGGCGTCAAGTTCAAGAAAGATCACTTATGCGGTGCCTGTGAAGCAGGGAAGATGACAAGGGCAAAACAGCCCACGAAGACAATCATGACCACTACTCGACCCTTCGAATTGCTTCACATGGATCTTTTTGGTCCCACTCACTACTCAACTTTTACTACTACTGCTTGCCTCTATGGCTTTGTCATTGTTGATGATTACTCTAGATATACTTGGGTACACATAATCCTTTACAAGACTGAAGTGCAGGATGTCTTCAGACGCTTCGCCAGTCAAGCTATGAACAATTACGGCGCCAAGATAAAGCACATCAGAACTGACAATGGCACTGAATTCAAGAACACTGGCCTTGATACATATCTTGATATCTTGGGCATCACACATGAATTCTCAGCTCCATACACGCCACAGCAGAATGGCGTCGTCGAACGCAAGAACAGAACACTCATTGAGATGGCCAAAACGATGCTAGATGAATACAAGACTCCAAGAAAATTCTGGACTGAAGCCATTGACACTGCATGCCATACAATCAATCGTGTGTATCTTCACAAGCTTCTGAACAAGACATCTTATGAACTCCTAACTGGCAAGAAGCCAAATGTCAGTTACTTCAGAGTATTTGGCGCAAGCTGCTGGATCAAGGACCCACACCACACCTCAAAGTTTGCACCAAAAGCACATGAGGGTTTTATGCTTGGATATGGAAAGGATTCGCACTCCTATAGAGTCTTCAATCTCTTTCATTACAAAGTGGTTGAAACCGTGGATGTGCGGTTCGATGAGACAAATGGTTCACAAAGAGAGCAACTGCCGAATGTGCTAGATGAAATTCCAGCTAGTGAATCAATCAAGCTAATGGGAACTGGAGAGATTATACCTTCTGAAGCTCATCCTGAAGAAGAACTTATCATCTCAGTACCTGATCAACATGAAGACAATGCTCAGCCTGAAGACATTCCTCCCAACATCAACACAGATCAGCAAGAGCAAAGTCTTCGCCCTGTACATCCACGTGTTGCCAATGAAGTGCAGATTGACAGAATAATTGACAGCATCAATGCACCTGGTCCACTCACTCATTCAAGGGCAACTCAACTAGCAAATTTCTGTGGGCACTTCGCATTTGTCTCAATATCAGAACCCAAGAAAGTTGAAGAAGCCTTCTTGGAACCTGAATGGATTCAAGCTATGCAAGAAGAGCTTCAACAGTTTGAGCTAAATAATGTATGGGAACTGGTTAAGCGTCCTGATCCACGGAAGCACAACATAATAGGCACCAAATGGATATACCGCAACAAGCAAGATGAGCATGGTCAAGTTGTCAGAAACAAAGCTCGTCTCGTTGCTCAAGGATATACTCAAGTGGAAGGCATTGACTTCGATGAAACATTTGCTCCTGTGGCTAGGCTTGAAGCCATCTGCATACTGCTGGCCTATGCAAATCATCATAACATACTTCTATATCAAATGGATGTGAAGTGTGCCTTTCTCAATGGCAAGATTGAATAAGAAGTGTATGTTGCACAACCGCCTGGCTTTGAAAATCCAAAACATCCTCACATGGTATACAAGCTCAACAAGGCACTGTATGGCCTCAAACAAGCCCCTAGGGCCTGGTATGACACACTCAAATACTTCCTGAAGAGCAAAGGCTTCATACCTGGTTCCCTAGATCCCACTCTTTTCACGAAGACATATGATGGTGAACTGTTTGTGTGCCAAATATATGTGGATGACATTATCTTCGGCTGCACAAATCAGAAGTACAGTGAAGAGTTTGGATATATGATGCAAGAGCAATATCAGATGTCCATGATGGGGGAGCTGAAGTTCTTCCTTGGTCTTCAAATACGACAACAACGCAATGGCATCTTCATATCTCAAGAGAAGTATCTCAAAGATTGCCTGAAGAAGTTCGGTATGCAAGACTGCAAAGGCTTCACAACACCAATGCCAGCCAAACATCATCTGGGTCCTGAAGACAATGGTAAAGAGTTTGATCAAAAGGTATACCGCTCCATGATTGGTTCTTTACTTTATTTATGTGCATCTAGGCCAGATATTATGCTTAGTGTTTGCATGTGTGCTCGATTTCAAGCGGCACCAAAGGAGTCGCATCACTTAGCTGTGAAGCGAATTCTTCGATATTTGGCTCACACCCCAACTCTAGGATTATGGTATCCAAAGGGCTCAGGGTTTGATTTGGTTGGATTCTCGGATGCTGATTATGCTGGTGACAAAGTTGATCGCAAGTCTACATCAGGCACTTGTCACTTTCTGGGACGATCACTTTTATGTTGGTCTTCAAAGAAGCAGAACTGTGTATCTCTCTCCACTGCTGAATCTGAATACATTGCTGCTGGATCTTGCTGCGCAGCTTCCGTGGATGAAGCAAACACTCAAGGACTATGGCATTCATCTGAAGCAAGTGCCACTTTACTGCGACAACGAAAGCGCCATCAAGATTGCCAACAACCCAGTTCAGCACTCGAAGACAATGCACATTGAAATTCGTCATCACTTTCTCAGAGATCATGTTGTGAAGGAAGACATTGATATCATACACGTCAACACTGAAGAGCAATTGGCAGATATCTTCACCAAGCCCTTGGATGAGAAGAGGTTTTGTAAGTTACGGTGTGAGCTAAATATCCTGGAATCCTCAAATGTACTGTGATCAGGCACACATCCTAACCCTTATGCATATTGATGACTTAGATGTGCAACACACAAAGTGAAGTATATCTTCAATCAATGAAGACATACATTCTAAGTGTGAATACATTAATGTGGAAATTGACTTCAGAGCGCCACGATAATTGTGCGCCGTGTCTGGGTCTAATACTTCCTATACGGTGGGTAACTCCACCACCAAACGTTCTATTTTGAAGTGTTTCACTCTTGGCGTTACCTTGCAATGTCTTCACATTTGGTTTGGCTTCGAACTCAACATATATTCATGATTATCTTCACTACGTTGATTATATAGATATATATATATACTAGTGTTCTGTCCTCTGCAGCATTCACTTATAGCTATGTCTTCTTGGTTGAATCTTTTGAACTAAGTGAATGTGATCGGACCCTAATCTCTCTATGCTCTCTATCTCAAACTCTATCTCTCCAAATCATATGCATTCTATTGAAACTGTCAAATGTCTTCTCTGCGTCCTTATCAGCAGAAGACACAGAGACAACTTTTAAAACCGTTTTCAATGCTCATTCATCCACAAGAAATCCGGAGAAGTAGGAATGACCGCCCAACAATCCAGGCGTGTGTGGGATGTGGAACTGCCCCCAAAATACCGCATGATGGCCACGTACTACTCAGATGCGAATCACCAGGGGCACCTGAGTAATAGCGCAGTGCCGCCCCTGCGCCTATAAATTCACACTTACCGCGGTCATTATCTCCTTCTTCCACCCTCGCACGAACCCTAGCGCCACCGCTAGCTCTCGACGACGCCGGCGACGAAGCGCTTCGCTGCCGCAACCTCTCCGACGCCGTCTTCACGCCGATCGCGGACATTGTCCTCTCCACCATCGCCGTAGGTGTCTTCCGTCGCCAAGTTAGGGCACAGAGGATTGAACTGCTCGGCATCATCTCCCACTCCGTCTCGCAGTTCCAAGTGTGGTAAATAAAACTTCTTTTTACAGCCCCTGTTGATCTCATGGTTCTATCACTTTCTACCATAAGAAGTTTCTCTTCACACAAGTTAGATCTTTCAATCTGCATCTCATAACATGCCTAGTATATTCACTTGTGCTTCATGAAGTAGTTAGATTCCTCACTTGTACTGATCTGTGGGTTCGTACAAATCTGGAACCAACTTCTTTTCTATGAGTGAATGTCTTCGCACGATGAGGTCAATGTCTTCTAAACTGATTTATCTTCAAAATCTTCTGAGAATGCATATGACCTCTTCCCCTTCCCTCGCACCTTAATGCTGTCACAGGTACATGTCCGTGGGAGAATCCTTTGGTTCTCATAGTCTGCATTCATTTGCAGAATTCTTACAGCATCACATAAATTCCCCTGAAGCCAGTTCCTGTTGGTCCAACAAGAAAAAGCCTTTGAAGCCTTTGAACGTCTTGAAGCCTTTCAAGTTAAAGTTTATGGCTTCAGAAACAGCAGCAAGGAAGGGGGAAGACAGCGACATGGAGGAACATCCAAAGATCTGCCTGATGAACTGGCAGAAATGTATAAAACAGATCCTGAAGAGAATTATGGTCAGCGCAAGACCCAAATCCAATGGATTCGACGCTATTGGGCAGAGCAATGGTTCAAGTACCGCTTCACAACCCAAGAGTATGCTGAGAAGAGTGCCATCAAAAGACCGTGGGGAGACATCTTATTCAAGAACCTTGTACCCAGGTCCAGAGATGAAGCTATTGCCCAAAGCTTCTATCCATGCATGGTTCGTGGGCCACAGCCTGATGATGCACATCCGTCGTCACTACTCTGGTGTCATGACGACAATCTGTTCAAGCGCAACTTCCAGTTTGCCCAACAATCAGCGAAGCAGAACAAGAAGAAGTTGGGGTTAGACTTCAACCCTGGTCCCTCCGCACCAAGGGCAGATGGCACACGTGACGCAGAACCCAATATCATCAGTCCGTATGCCAACCTTGAGGGCCTCATCACCCGCATCTTAGTCCAAGGGACTACCGTGAATGACCCTCCAGCTGACTCTGAGTCTGATGAAGCTCCTGCTGTACCGAAGCCAAAGCAGTCGAAGAAGCCAAAAGCTTCAAAGGCGGCCCCTTCACCAAAAATCTCAAGGGAGAAGCCATTGGCAACTGCACCTCCTGAAGACAGTGTGCAGTCTGAAGACGTATCCCGCGTCTCCAAGCCCCAGAAGGCCAAGATGCCTCAGCCACACACCGGCAAAGAGCTCACAGCTGCTGCCATTCTGCGCAGCGAAGCCATTGATCTGTTAAGCGATGAAGATCTTGGAGATGACGCTCTCGAGCAGCTCATCAAGAGCAAAGAGGAAGCTGAAATCTTCAACAATTTGCCTCTCTTTGATGTCGCCATCATCCACAACTTCATCGACGAATGGTTTGCCACACCAGACATCAGCTTCGAAGATCTGCAGCTGCCCGTTGGCCTCAGCGTCGCCTTCCAAGGCGCTATTGCTTCAGAACTTGCAATTGCCCAGCGCATTGTTGAACTGAAGCAGAAAATTGATCATGAAAAGGCTCAGTTCAAGAAGCATATGGCCAAGCTCAGCGTGCAAGAAGTAAAGAGCTTCAAGATCATGTTGCACGAACTAAAGGAAAACTTTCTGAAGAAGCGTGCAGAAGCTCAAGGTTCACAGGAGCGAATGAAGACTCTGGCAGACAGATGTGTGCAGGCCTACAATGAGGCCGAGAAGCGCAAGGCACTTGGGCGTCCCGGCATCGACCCCAGGATGGCCGCGAAGAAGAGGAAGAAGACTGTTCTAGCTGAACCAGAGGCCCCAAGGCAAGAAGCAGTTTCAATTGTCTTCCCAACTGCAACGACTGGCTCGAAGCCAAAGAGCCGGTCAACCGCTTTAGAGCTCAAGAAGACGCGAACTGCAGAGGCTGAAGCCAGGAAGCGGAAACACTCTGAAGCCTCTCCTTCTGCCCCCACTCAGAAGAAGCGAAAGATCAAGAAAGCTCGGGCTGCTCCCACAGAGCCCTTGATGGTTGAACCCCTTTCTGTCGTTCATCCTGACGCAGAACGACAACTGACAGTTCATAAGCCTGCTTCCACAGAGGCTCCTGAAGCTGAAGACATACCAGCAGCCGACCCCATCGCTGCTGAAGACATTGATCATCAGGACAATGTACAAGATGATGCAGCCCTTCCTCAGTATGAACACAGCGAACTCATCAGCATTGGTCGTCCTTTGACGCCAATTGCACAAGATGCGTCATGGGCGGATTTCCCTCAAGAGGAAGAAGACTATGAGGCCCAGCCCACTCCAACCCCAAAGGCATCATCTGCGTTCCGCAGGCTTCGCAAAGGTCCAAGGCCTCAAGTGTATGCTGAAGACATTCCGGCTGCATCAGCCGCAGAAGAAGTACCACAAGAGCCCACTCCTCTGCTCCACCAAGAAGCAGTTCTCCAGGAGAACGTGCTTGTGACCGACCCTCCAGCTAGTCAAGCGGAGGCTGAAAATATTGAGGCTGCCACAACCAACACTGAAGCCAATGTGGAGCCCTCCTCACCAAAAGCTTCAGAAGACAGCGAAGCTACTAATCCAGACACTTTTGTTCCTGAGTCTGCTGCAGGTCCTCAATTTGATTACCATGTTGAGCACAGGCCTCATGTCCAGAAGCCAGTCCCAAGGCTGCCGAGGTTCCCAGGTCCTGCATCTGCACCTGGCTCCTTTAACATCAATAGCTTCAAGGCATATAATACGTTCTTCAACAGCTCCAAGAACCCCTATTCAAGGGAAAGGATTTCATCAGATAGGTTCTGGAGCTATCCTCAGCGCAACTACTATTCATGCATCCTATACAACCAAGGTCGCATTTTCCCGCACAAGCGCCTTGATGTTGAAGCCATTGCTGGTCTGCCCTGTTTAGAGGAAGCATTGGATTGCTTCAAGCAAGTGGGTCTGCTGCAGTTTGTAACTGATGAAGAGCACTGGAATGAAGAGCTTCTGCTGCAGTTCTATGCCACCCTCCACATCAAAGGATACAACAGAGATCCGAAGACTTGGGCCCTGGAGTGGATGACCGGCAATGTCCATCACAAAGCCAATGCATTTGATATCATTGAGCTCACCGGCCTGCCCACTCCTGGCGAACTCTTCGAGGAAGGCTGTCCACTACACACTGAAGCTCTTGAGAGCATATTCCAGAGGCCTGAACCGAATATGAGTCAGATGCTCTCCATGATGAAGCCATTGCCCCACGATGCTCCTTATCCAACAGAGTTCTTCGTTGAAGACTTTGAGTACCTGCCCAGAACCATCTATCACATTATCCGGCAGACTCTCTGGCCTATCAAAGGGCACTCTCCAAATGCCAAGATCGAGGGTGCAATGAAGACTCTGATATTTTGTATCCTTCATGGCAAATGCTTCAACGCACAGGATTTCTTCATACGCCAACTAGCTGCATCAGGCTCGGATCTGCTTGGTTTGAAGTTCTATGCTCCTTGGGTAATGAGACTGATCAAGCTTCACTCTGCAATCTCATATCAGTCCTCATCCCGCAACCATCGGATCTTCTTGCCAGATGTGGATACCTCTGCTGAAGCTATATATCCTGAGCCTGCCAAGCAACCTTTGAGTCTTCAGAATGCAGAACACCAGAGCTTCACTCAGAATGTTGAAGGTGTTGAAGCCATCTCCAGGGTGTATCCTTTGGCTGGCACTACACGTGCACCACACCCTGCTTCAACTAAAGCCACTGACAGTGCAACTGCTTCAAGACCCAAGAAGCGCACTCGTGTTCTCAACGACCGAGAGCTTCTTGTGGCCCTTCATCAAAAGCAGGATAGGCATCATGACTGGTTGAAGAGACAGATGAAAAGCCTCTTGGTGGATGTAAATCGTATCCGAAATCTTGCCACCAAGAATGCTTTCGTTACCCATGAAACCTGTCGTCGTACATGGAAAGGGCTATCAATGATATGTACTGAAGCTGAACTTGAAGAGGATGGCTTCACTGAGCGATTCAAGTTTGACACCACACCTCCTAGAAGGGTTGTGATGCGAAGCACTCCATCTCTTGAAGACTCTGAGTTTTCTTCCTCTGCTGCCACAGTCACTGCCAGAATCATTGATGAAGAAGACGATGCTACCTCACCGCCACCTGCTTCATCACCTCCAAGCTCTTCTGCACCGCCAAACAACGCCAACAACCCTGCTACTTCATCTACTCCTCAAGGGAACGAGTAGAGGCTCTATGTCTTCAAACCTTTTTGGTCATTACTGACAAAAGGGGGAGAAGCATATGAGATTGATAGTCTTCAAGCGGGTTCATATGGGCGGGTGCCTTATATTTTGCTTCGTGCTTACAACTCTCGTTTTTTTGCTACATTTGGTTCTTACGAGTTGTAACACTTAAACTAGATGGTCGTCTACTACTTGTTTGCCACCCTGTTATGCGAAGATAAATTCCGCATGTGCGACGATAAATTCCGCACTTATCTCATTCTGCAGACGTCCATTTTCCATTATGCATGTCATTATCTTCATATACTTTCACATGCATAGTGGATTGTCATCATAAGCTGAAGTGGATCTCCACAAGTACAACCTGCCATGTGCATTTGCATTCCAAAAGCAAATTAACTTATATGCACATCTTCAGGGGGAGCCCTTGCAACTTATGAAGACAATTCCTTATCCTTTACAATTTCACAGACTATATTCCCCGTTGAAAACTTCAACTAGTTTGTCATCAATCACCAAAAAGGGGGAGATTGTAAGTGCATCTAGTGCCACCCCTAGTTGGTTTTGGAGTATTGACGACAAACCTAGTTGAGGGACTAATGTTTTTGTGAGAATTGCAGGATAACACAGGTAGAAGTCCCTCATTGATTCGGTTTTACTACCAGAGATGACCCTAAAAATGTATGAAGACATTGAAGTCAAAGATGGTATATGAAGATATTCACATTGAAGACTATGACAAAAGAAGACACGTTATGAAGCCAATGGAGCTCCAAGACTTAGCTCTTTCGTAGTTCTTTTTCTTTTGTGTTGAGTCATAGGAACCACCGTACTGTTAAGTGGGGTCCAGGAGAACCAGTCAGAATGACTGAAGTGATGCCTAAACCAAAAACCTATGTCTTCGAGTGAAATCAATGAGAGCGAATCTTGTCCAGAGCCGGACAAGTCAGCTTTGCTTGTAGCCCAAGTAAAGTTGCCACGAGAGTTTGAAATCTGACCGTTGAGACATGTGTCAGTTCCTTAGTGACCCAGGGTCATTTCGGAAAAATCAGGTCGGGTTGCCAAGTGGCTATAAATAGCCCACCCCCTACAACCATAAACGGTTGGCTGCTCAGATTTCAGTGCACGGCTTTTGTCGTTTGAGAGCAACCCACCTCGAAGCCTTTGAGAGAAAATTCCTAGCGAGGAGAAAGCCCTAACCACCCAGAGCCAGAGTAAATTGGGCATCACTTAAGTCTTCTTGTCTGTGTGATCTGAAGACTTATTACACTTGAGGACTGTGCATCCTCCAGACGGTTAGGCGTCGCGTTCAGAGCATCCAAGAGACATTGTGGATTGCCAGTGAACAAAGTCTGTGAAGGTTTGGGAGTCTACCTTGAAGACTTACTAGAGTGATTGGGCGAGGACTATGTGACCTTAGCTCAAGGAGAATACGGTGAGGACTTGGTGTCCTGAGCTGCGTGTTCAGGACTGGGTGTCCGGGACTGTGTGTCCTCAGGTTTAAATACCTAGCCGCTCCAACCAGACGTACAGTTGTCACAGCAACTGGAACTGGTCCAACACATCATTGTCTTCAACGAGTCACTGGTTTCATCTTCACTTCCTTTTACTTACTGTTACTCATTGTGAAGCCATTGCATGCTTGCTATATCTTTTGTCTTCACAACGTAACTGTATGATTTGATTGGCTTCATAACTTCTTCCTACCTGATCCTTATTACACTGCAGCTACTTGTCATTGTGCTTTCACTCTATTTAATACTTGACCATGGCTTGCCTAGTGTAATCTAACTTCCGCTGCATAGTGATAGGCATATCTCTACTGTTTGTCTTCATAACTTCCACGTTTTGAAGACTTTCATAAAAATCGCCTATTCACCCCCCCTCTAGTCGATATAACACACTTTCAGTTAGGCATCACTTCAGTCATTCTGACTGGTTCTCTTGGACCCCACTTAACAGTACGGTGGTTCCTATGACTCAACACAAAAGAAAAAGAACTACGAAAGGTCTAAGTCTTCGAGCTCCATAGGCTTCATGTGGTGTCTTCTCTTGTCATAGTCTTCAATGTGAATATCTTCATATACCACCTTTGACTTCAATGTCTTCATACATTTTTAGGGGTCATCTCTGGTAGGAAAACCGAATCAGTGAGGGACTTCTACCTATGTTATCCTGCAATTCTCATAAACACATTAGTCCCTCAACTAGGTTTGTCGTCAATACTCCAAAACCAACTAGGGGTGGCACTAGATGCACTTACAGAGAGCGTGGTGTTCATGTCTCACTTCCTTCGGGGGTTGGGCTTCCCAATGGATCCCTTTGTGAGGGGACTGTTGTTTTATTACGGGCTGGAATTCCATGACTTAGCTCCGGAGTCCATCCTCCATATCTCCTCATTTATTGTCGTGTGTGAAGTGTTCCTTCGTGTTACCCCTCACTTTGGATTATGGCTCAAGACCTTCAAAGTGGAGCCGAAGATGATCAAGGGACGACACGCAGAGTGCGGAGGCGCTGTTATAAGCAAAAATGCTGATGCTCCATGGCCCGAGGGCTCTTTTCGAGAGGAGCTAGGCTTGTGGCAACGAGAGTGGTTTTATATCACCGCTCCCCAGAGCACCAAGTGGGTGGCGCCTCCTGCCTTTCGCTCGGGTCCCCCACCACGGCTAGCGTCATGGGTCAATAGAGGGTTAGATTGGGTTTTGCCCAAAGACGTGCCCTTGTTACAGGGCCACATTAAGGATCTCTTGGAAGGAGACCTCAGCCTGGTCAAGGTGACGCAGGTCATGCTGATTCGCCGAATATTGCCCGGCAAACGTTGCTCCCTTCGCCTGTGGGAGTTTAATCCAGAGGGGCCACAAGCTCTCCAGAATTTCATGGGCGCAACGCCCGCAGAGATGTATAAACTGTTCTTCGGATCACAAGAGATGTGTCCGGATTTAACCGAGGACACAGGCCTAAGCTGTAATCGCCGGATACTCAAGTAAGCAACCTTGTGCCCGGACCTTCTATCCATATAATTGTCATAAACTTGCCCCTAAAAGAGCCATCCTTTTAAACAGGAGTGGATAGCGAAGGCAAAGCTGATCAGGTGTCCGGCTCCCCTTCCCGAAACAAGGCCGGATCCCGTGCTGGTCAGGATGCTGGAGATAATGCCTTTGGAGGGAAGCAAGGGGGAGGACAAGGAAACTATGGCCTCCTCGAAGGAGGCTGCTCCGAAGGGAGGAACCGACAATTCCTCTCCTAAGGGGAAGAAGAGAGCCGCCTCTGACAACCCGGAAACCATGGCCTCGAAGCGGGGGGAAAAATCCTCGTCAGAGGGTCCGACGCCGGGGAGTTCCTCAGCCGGACTACACCCTCAAGGGGATCAGCCCTCCAGCGAGCCGTAAGTAGAGAAAGATTTTCCTTTTGAGGGATGAGGGAAATCCTTGATTTATATCTGAGAAGATTAACCGAACTTTTACCTTGTAGCTCGGACCTCAGCCCTTCTCAGCAGAGCTCGTCTTCGGGGGATCTCCTTCCGGAGATGATGGAGAGCGGGACGCCTCCCCCTGCCGTGCCGCCTAGCGAGGCGGGCGACCCTGAGGTGTCGTCACGGAGGGTTTCTCCGAATCCGGAAGGGGCGGAAGATAGCTATGTGGCCCCCCGAGGTTCTCCGCGTCCGGCCTTCGAAAGAGGTCGTGGGACAAGTCCGGCACCATCTGGTGCTCGGCCGGAGGAGCTAAAGATTCTGCTTGGGCGAGCTTCTATCTCGGAGGAGCACCGTGCATTGATGGGCACGGTGATTGAAAGTATCTCATCCGCAGAGAGCGGATTGCATGAGGCTGTCAAAAGTTTACTGACGGGTTTTGAGGTACATTAGATAATGTACACTTTTGTCAGTTGCGCATGAATAAGATGCGCCCTGTGTAGATAGTAGCCCCTGAGACTCTGCGCGTCGTCAATAAATGACGGCACGTGGAGGATCATAATCCCAGGTCTAAGATGTCGCCTTTGAATGTAGGCGGCAGGGTGTCTGGAATTGAGCCGAACTGATGATTTTGCCGAACTAAAGCGGCAACTGGACGTGGCAGATGCCGACATCGCGCTTGTCAACAAGTGGCTTGATGAGGCTCAAGGTATGTAATTCCTCGGGCGGCATCAGGTAAGAAGAGTTTTATGCCAGTGTCTTACGATGTGTGTGCTTGATGCAGATGGTGCGGCCGCCGTGGAGAGTCTTAGGGCAAAACTTGCCCGAGCTAAAGAACAAGCCAGAGAAAGTGATGCGGCTGCCAAGAAAGCCCTTGAAGAGCTGAGAGCCGAACAGGCTGCTCATTGCCAAAGCAAGGAAGAGATGGCCGGGATGGCCGAAAAGTTAAAGAGTGCAGCAGACCGTTGCAGACTTCTTGAGAAATAAGACCAGGCGAAATAGACGAACTTAGAGAAGGCCGTTGCCAATGCCAAGGACGCGCGCTCTGCGATGAGAGCTGCGAAGGAGGAGCTGCGTCAGGCCGAACAGATTGCGGCTAGAAAGCCATTTATGCTGTGAAGGAAATTTTGCGATCCGAGGTTTGCTCCGTTGGACCGGATGTGGAGTGTGGAGGATACCTATCTGGATTTGGCAGCGAGTGCTGCTGATGGGACCGAACACTTTCGACATCAGAAAGATCGCGAAGTGGAAAAGCTTTTCTTGTCGCAGTTTCATAATCCAGAGCGTCCACTGGCAGTGGACGATCGTTTGTCTCAATGGGCCGAACTGAATAGGTTGTCCGGACTCGCCATGAAGTACGTCATGGGTCATCTGTGGCTGGGGAGATCGGGGCCGAAGAGTTATTTCAGCTTGGTGCAGCAATTCCTTGACGTGGTGTCGCGTATTAATGCAATGAAGAGGTCAGCATGCATAGAGGGCGCAAGGATGGCTCTTGCCCATGTCAAGACATACTGGGCAGAGATGGAGACCACCGTTGTTGCATCCCGAGATTCAGACAAAAGCCGAGTACCCTCCGAGCACTATTTTTAGGAAGTCCTTGAAGGTGCTCGTGTAATAGAGACGCAGTGCTCGAAAGATGCTATGTTATGATAGCATATGTAATTATAAAGTAATATTTTGATAAACTGTAGTGGCCTTTTTATACTTGTGCCTTCAAGTATTGGGAACACCTCCTGTGCGGCCATTTTAAGATATATATATATACATATATATATATATATATATATATATATATATATATATATATACATATATATATATATAATTTGAAGATGGCAGTCGTTGGCTTCAGCCCCCACGCACATAGTGCGGGGGTGCTCGCAGAAGACGCATTTTCACACTTAACCCAACGTCTTGGTTCTACAAAGGAGGTGATAGCGCAGCGGGCCAGGCAACCGGACTATAATGCTTTAACACTTTCACTTAGCCATAGGAGCTTGACAGTGAGACTATTTAGGTAGCCCCTGGGTGGCGACTGCGCTCGCCCGAGTTCGGGCGCGTATGTGCCTGACCGGGAAGCGGCCCTTCGTTAAAGCGGAGGAATCCGATAGATTCCGATAGGTCATCGAGTGGCTGACCAGTCTCACGCTACATCAGACAGTCAGTTTTCGGCTTTCTCTACTGAGGTGCTCGCCCGGCCGAACCGGGGCACAATCACAGTAGTTCTCCTGGTGCTACCTTAGCCAATAGAGCGGAACGTAAGGTAGCCGAACTCAGGAGCCGGGCAACCCAACATTTGACCAAAGACATGATTCGGAGCTAATGCATATAATGCCAAAACTCGTGACGCCGAACACTCCCTAAGGTGTTCGGTCTTTATGAGTGCGGGCGAAACAACACTCTTTATTTAAAAAAGCCCCTAGTGTCCAGGTACGTGCAAAAATTCTGACGTGGCCACATGCCAAGACGCCAGCCTCCTCCTTTGGTTATATCAGAAAAAACCAGGGGATGTGTAGCAACAAGAGACAGTAAAAAAGATTTACGCAGGGTCTTAATCTAAAAAGAATCCTTTAGGATGGGTCCCTACTGCACGTCTGCGCCTGTGTCTCCGTTGTGCCGTATCCTGGGCGGGCGCGCACGATGTTCATGTGTAAAAGAGAGGAACTGAGTTGAAAACGGGTCGTGCCGAACAAAAGTTTAAAATAAACAAAGTATAAAGTAAAATATATAAAATTGAGCTTTATTGTCTCTTATTGTATATGCATGGAGCCCCTAGTGGGGGTATATGGCCACTAAGCCTGCATCAATGATGATTTTGTCCCGAACTCGTCTATCCGCGTTCGTGGTCTTTAATGACCTATTTCGAAGTTTTTTGGCCGGTGAGGCCATTTTACTGTGGAGCTGTCAAAGCGGATGCACAGTCCTCCGCTTGGGGAGGCGCACTTTAGTGCTTCCCCTTCAAAGAGATGATGCCTCGTGGACCGGGCATCTTAAGCGTGAGAGATGCATAATGCGGTATTGCGTTAAAGCAGGCGAAAGCTCCGCGTCCCAGTAGTGCTTGATAGCGACTTGAGAATGGGACGATATGGAAGGTCACCTTTTTGCGGCGGAAGTTATCGGCAGAGCCGAATATAACTTCGAGCCGGATAAAACCAATACAATGGGTGTCCGGACCAGGCGTTACCCCTTGAAAGGAGGTTTTGCTGCGGCAGATTCTTGCTGGGTTTATCCCCATGTGATGGATTGTATCCTGATATATCAGGTTTAGTCCACTGCTGCCGTCCATAAGGACATTTGAAAACCGGAGTCCGCCAATTATTGGATCAAGTATCAAGGCAGTCCAACCTGCATTCTTGATATTTCTAGAATAATCTAGCTGATCGAAGATGATTGGTTTTGACAACCAGTGGCGGGACCCTTTGGGGATAGGTCATGTGGTGCGTACCTTTATGGGCGCCGCACGTTTTGTTATGTGAAGTAAGTTCACTGTTTTTACTTCTTGTGGGAAGTTCTTTTGTTTCCTGGTGCTCTGCTTTTGGGGTTCGTCCTCGTCTTCGCTTGGTGTGTCGAGCCCCTTGTGTTCGGCATTGAGTCTGCCGAATTGTTTGAAAACCCAACAATCTCTGTGGGTATGGTTAGCAGGCTTCCCGGGAGTACTGTGTATTTGACATATCCTGTCCAGGATTTTATTTAAGTTGGATGGATCGTCCCTGTTATCCTGGAGGGGTGGTTTTGTCTGATTTTGTCGTGAACCTTTGAATCCGGCATTGACTGTCGTGCTCTTCGGTATTTTTTCCTTAGTCCGGCGACGGTCCTTGTTGCGTCACGGTTTTCCGTTTCCATCCCTAGTTTCGGATGTACTTGGGTCGCTGGAGCTGCACCTTGCCAACCAGCTGTCCTCTCCTACACAAAAGCGGGTCATGAGGCTTGTTAGTGCGGCCATTGTTCTTGGCTTTTCTTTGCCGAGGTGTCTGGCGAGCCATCCGTCTCGGACGTTATGCCTGAAAGCTGCTAAGCCTTCGGCGTCCGGACAGTCGACTATCTGATTCTTTTTAGTGTGGAATCTATTCCAGAACTGCCGAGCTGATTCTCCGGGCTGTTGAGTTATGTGACTAAGATCGTCTGCATCCGGAGGGCGGACATAGGTCCCTTGAAAATTTGCTCGGAAAGCATCCTCGAGCTCTTCCCAACTTCCAATTGTGTTTTCAGGAAGGCTTTTAAGCCAATGCCGGGCTGGCCCTTTAAGCTTAAGGGGTAAATATTTTATGGCGTGGAGATCATCTCCTCTAGCCATGTGTATGTGGAGGATATAATCCTCGATCAAGACTCCAGGGTCTGTTGTTCCATCATATGCCTCTATGTTTACAGGTTTGAATCCCTCTGGAAATTCATAGTCCAGGACCTCATCGATGAAACATAGGGGGTGTGCGGCGCCCCTGTATTTGGGTGTGTCGGATTCTGATGATGGATTTATTGCATTGCTTAGAGAGCTTGCTTTCTTGGCCCATAAATGGACCTAACTGGGCCATGATGCAAATCCTTAGGTGGGTCGCATGCCGATTTAAGTGTGGCGCCGCTTGCCGTTTTGTGGGGTCATCTATCCGACCGTGTGGCTTTCTCATTTTTTGAATGCAAGGGCTCTAGGGCCTCTTCGTCGAATTCAGGCAGTAGCTTTCTTTTCGGATAGCTTTTAGTGCGGTGACCGTCGCCGTATTTATCTGCGGTATTGCTCCATCTAATCCGGAGTGCATCTTCCGCTGTTTTTAGCTTTCGCTTCTGCTTTTTCAGGCTGCGTGCAGTTGCAACGAGCCTCTTGTGGAGATTCTTCTGCTCCATGGGTTTAGCCGCCGTGAGGTCGTCCGGAATGCCGTTTTCACCGGAGGAGGGATGTTCAGTTTCTCTATCCGTGTTGCCCTGTTCGGACGGTTGCTCTAAGGCCTGCTCGTTGTCTACCGGCTCGTCCTGCTCTATGGCTGGGTTTTTATCGAGGCGGGGCTTGGGTCGGTGTTTACGCTGACGCTTTGATTGCTTTTCGGGGGGTCGATCTCCCATTCCATCCCCTTTTTCCTCATTGTCGCTTCCTTTAGGGGTATCCACCATGTACACATCGTGAAATGAGGTGGTTGTCCAATGCCCTATGGGCGTTGGTTCATCGGTATCTCCTGCATCGTCATCCATGCTATCGATGTCTCCGGAGTCAAAGTTGAGCACGCCGTTTAAATTGTCGACAGTGGCTACCAAGTGGGTGGTGGGTGGGCTTTGAATTTCTTCATCGTCCGTATCCCATCCTCGCTGACCGCAGTTCGGCCATGGCTCTCCTAATAAAGAGAGAGACTTGAGAGAATTCAGGATATCGCCAAAAGGCGAGTGCCAAAAGATGTCCACGGCAGTGAACTCCATTATTGGCGCCCAATCGGATTCGATCGGCAGGGGCGCGGGGGGTTCGGAGTCCAGAGAGGAGTCCGAATCCTCGGAGTCGTGAGTCACGCGGAGTGTGGGGCCGGCGTTTGGCTCGATCACCTTTGAGATTGCAGCCCCCGAGGTGGCGTGCAACCGCTCATCCTCGATTGACACAACTGGCTCCGAATTAAGGGTCAGAGCTGGTGCGTTTGCGGCCTTCGAGATACTATTCGGTGACAGAGCTAGATCATGCCCCGCGAGACAGTGCGGCGCGCTTGGTTGTGGCTCGAATCCGTCGAAGATCAAATCTCCGCGGATGTCTGCCATGTAATTTAGGCTTCCAAACCTGATTTGATGGCCAGGGGCGTAGCTTTCGATCTGCTCCAGGTGGCCAAGCGAATTGGCTCGCAGTGCGAAGCCGCCGAAGACGAAGATCTGTCTGGGGAGAAAAGTCTTGCCCTGGACCGCATCGTTGTTGATGATAAAAGGAGCCATCGGGCCTAAAGGCGATGACACAGAGGAACTCTCAATGAAAGCACCAATGTCAGTGTCAAAACCGGCGGATCTCGGGTAGGGGGTCCCGAACTGTGCGTCAAGGCCGGATGGTAACAGGAGACAAGGGACACGATGTTTTTACCCAGGTTCCGGCTCTCTCAATGGAGGTAATACCCTACTCCTGCTTGATTAATATTGATGATATGGGTAGTACAAGAGTAGATCTACCACAAGATCAAGGAGGCTAAACCCTAGAAGCTAGCCTATGGTATGATTGTTGTATATGGAGTTGATGTCCTATGGACTACAACCCTCCGGTTTATATAGACACCGGATAGGGTTAGGGTTACACAGAGTCGGTTACACTGGTAGGAGATCTTGAATATCCGCATCGCCAAGCTTGCCTTCCACACCAAGGAAAGTCCCATCCGGACACGAGACGAAGTCTTCAATCTTGTATCTCCATAGTCCTGGAGTCCGGCTGAAGGTATAGTCCGGCTACCCGAACACCCCCTAATCCAGGACTCCCTCACCCGATTCTAAGCCGTAGAGCATGGAACACTAAACTATAGAGTAGTCATCAGACCGTGTCTGCCAGACGTTCAAAGCATCTACATTAGCGGGAGGGGTCTTGTCACCTAGCGGTGTGTGAAGGACGTAATTCTTCTGTTCAACAATGAGGATAATCGTCAACTTACGGACCCAATCCGTGTAGTTGCTACAATCATGTTTCAACTTAGCTTTCTCGAGGAATGCATTAAAATTCAAGGGAACGGTAGCACAGGCCATTGATCTACAACATAGATATGCAAAAACTATCAGGACTAAGTTCATCATAAATTAAGTTCAATTAATCATATTACTTAAGAACTCCCACTTAGATGGACATCCCTTGAGTCATATAAATGATCACGTGATTCATATCAACTAAACCATGTCTGATCATCATGTGAGATGGAGTAGTTTTCAATGGTGAACATCTCTATGTTGATCATATCTACTATATGATTCATGTTCGACCTTTCGGTCTCCAGTGTTCCGAGGCCATCTCTGTACATGCTAGGCTCGTCATGTTTAACCCAAGTTTTATGCATGTGCAAAACTGTCTTGCACCCATTGTATGTGAACATAGAGCTTATCACACCCGATCATCACGTGGTGTCTCAGTACGATGAACTGTCACAACGGTGCATACTCAGGGACAATACTTATCCTTTGAAATTTTAGTAAGGGATCATTTTATAATGCTATCACCATACTAAGCAAAATAAGATGCATAAAGGATAAACATCACATGCAATCAAAATATGTGACATGATATGGCCATCATCATCTTGTGCCTTTGATCTCCATCTCCAAAGCATCGTCATGATCTCCATCGTCACCGGCTTAACACCTTGATCTCCATCATAGCGTTGTGGTCGTCTCACCAATTATTGCTTCTACAACTATCGCTAATGCATAGTGATAAAGTAAAGCAATTACATGGCGTTTGCATTTCATACAATAAAGCGACTACCATAGGGCTCCTGCCAGTTGCCGATAACTTTTACAAAACATGATCATCTCATACAATAATGTATATCACATCATGTCTTGACCATGTCACATCACAACATGCCCTGCAAAAACAAGTTAGATGTCCTCTATTTTGTTGTTGCATGTTTTATGTGGCTGCTACGGGCTTCTAGCAAGAACCATTCTTACCTATGCATCACAACCACAACGGTGATTTATCAAGTTTGTTGTTTTAACCTTCAATAAGGATAGGCCGCAGTCAAATTTGATTCAACTAAAGTTGGAGAAACGGACACCCGCCAGCCACATTTATGCAAAACTAGTTGCATGTTTGTCGCTCTAACCGGTCTCATGAACGTGGTCATGTAAGGTTGGTCCGGGCTGCTTCATCCAACAATACTGCCGAATCAAAATAAGACATTGGTGGTAAGCAGTATGACGATCACCACCCACAACTCTTTGTGTTCTACTCGTGCATATCATCTATGCATAGACCTGGCTTGGATGCCACTGTTGGGGAACGTAGCATGCAATTTCAAAATAAATCCTACGCTCACACAAGAACTATCTAGGAGATGCATAGTAATGAGAGGGGAAGAGTGTGTCAACGTACCCTCGTAGACCGACAATGCGGTTGATGTAGTCAAACTTCTTCTTGTTCCGACCGATCAAGCACCGAACGTACGGCACCTCCAAGTTCTGCACACGTTCAGCTCGATGACGTCCCTCGAACTCTTGATCCAGCAAAGTGTCAAGGGAGAGTTCCGTCAGCACGACAGCGTGGTGATGGTGATGGTAAAGTGATCTGTGTCGTGGGAATGAGTCTGGCAGTAAGAGTAGGGGATACGTAGGAGGAGGCAGTGTCCTAGCTACGGCGAGGTTGTACACACAAGTTTACGAGTTCAGGCCCCCCTCGAAGGAGGTAATAGCCCTATGTCTTGGTGTCGTGGAGGCTTGTCGACTGGATATATGTGAAAGTTATAGGGGTGCGAACCCTTGTGCCAGAGGAGGGGGGTGGCTTATATAGAGTGTGTCAGGCCCCTCACAGCCCTCGGTTACACATGGTTCAATGTGAGTTAAGACTAGGACGTTACTAGTAACTCATGCTATTAATTATCTTTATGACAACAGAGTGAATGCCTAACCGTTGCCATCCTAGGGTGACTTTAGGCGTTCGATACTCCGGGTGATTCTTTGTATGGTCGAGTAATGTTACCATGGTCGAGTGGAATTGGGATGTCCGAGTGGAATCTCTTCATCGAGTGGATTGCACTTCAGGGTGAGTTCAGTCGGTATCTTCTATTGGACTTTGTATGTCTTTGACTATAGGGTAGTGTCCTTGGGTAGGGTGTCTAGGTCAGGCCTAAGACCCTATCCTAGGTACATGTCATCGTCAATCCGCGCAGGGCTTCGCCTAAGCACTACGTGAATATGACCGGAGGCGTAAGCTAGGGAGGGGGGCGCCGCACACTGCTAGGAATTAATGTTGTGTGTTCTAGCGGTGCCCCCCCCCACATATAAATAGTTGGGAGAGGGAGGGGAGTAGCAAGGGGCGCCCCAAGTAGGAGGTATCCTACTTGGGGGCCTCCTCCAAGTCGGCCTCCCCCCTTCCATATGCATCGGAGGGGAAAGGAAAGGGGGAGGTCGAATCCTCCCCTTTCCTTATCCCTTCCCTCCTTTCCTTTTCCTCCTATTTTGGCCTATAGGGGGGTGCACCAGCCCCTTAGGGGTTGGTCTGTCCCTCTCTTGGCCCATTAGGCCCATATATTTTGCTAGGGGGTGCCCGGAACCCCTTCCGGTGTCCCGATATGTACCCGGTACCCCCAGAACACTAATATCATCGTCCTATATTTGAATCTTTACCTCTCAACCAATTAGAGACTCCTCTTCATGTCTGTGATCTCATTCGGGACTCCAAACAACATTCGGTCATGAAATCACATAACTCATATAATACAATATCATCATCGAACGCTAAGCGTGAGGACCCTACGGGTTCGAGAACTATGTAGACATGGCCGAGACACCTCTCCGGTCAATAACCAACAGCGGAACCTGGATGCTCATATTGGTTCCCATATATTCTACGAAGATCTTTATTAGTCATACCGTAATGACAACATACGTTATTCCCTTTATCATCGGTATGTTACTTGCCCGAGATTCGATCGTCGGTATCTTCATACCTAGTTCAACCTCATTGGCGGCAAGTCTCTTCACTCGTTCCGTAATGCATCATCCTGCAACTAACTCATTAGTCACATTGCTTGCAAGGCTTATTATGATGTGCATTATTGAGAGGGCCCAGAGATACCTCTTCGATACTCGGAGAGACAAACCCTAATCTCGGTCTATGCCAACCCAGCAAACAACTTCGGAGTTACCTTTAGAGCATCTTTATAATCACCCAGTTACGTTGTGACGTTTGATAGCACACAAGGTATTCCTACGGTACCCAGGAGTTGCATAATATCATAGTCGAAGAAATATGTATTTGACATGAAGAAAGCAATAGCAATAAAACTGAATGATCAACATGCTAAGCTAATGAATGGGTCTTGTCCATCACATCATTCTCCTAATGATGTGATCTCGTTCATCAAATGACAACAGATGTCTATGGTTAGGAAACTTAACCATCTTTGATTAACGAGCTAGCCTAGTAGAGGCTTACTAGGGACACGATGTTTTGTCTATGTATTCACACATGTATCAAGTTTCCGGTTAATACAATTCTAGCATGGATAATAAACATTTATCATGATATAAGGAAATATAAATAACAACTTTATTATTGCCTCTAGGGCATATTTCCTTCACGCCAGCCATATGGGGTGGAGGGGCTGGACTCCTAGCCCTCCCACGCATATAAATAAAGGGGAAGGGGCGCAACAGAGCCCCCCAACAGACTGGACTTGGTTTCTGCCCCGTTTCTCCCCCCCGGCATAATCCTCGTCCACGATTCTTCGCGTAGCAAAGCGCTACCGGAATTCCACCATCGCCATCTCCACCACGTCATTGTGCTAGTTGATATGCCATCTACTTCCCCTCCCTCGCTTGCTGGATCAAGAAGGAGGAGACTTCACCGAGCCACATGTGTGCTGAACGCGGAGGTGTCGTCCATTCGGCGCTAGATCGGATTGGATAGCGATTGGATCATGAAGATTACGACTACATCAACCACGTAATATACGCTTCCACTTAACGGTCTACGAGGGTACGTAGACACACTCGCCCCTTTAGTTTCTATGCTTCTCATAGATAGATCTTGGGTGTTTCTTAGGATTTTTTTTGATTTTCATGCAGTGTTCCCCACTAGTCACTAGTGTCGTAATTATGTGAGTGTCTACTCTTTGTTCTCATGTCAGGCTATTTACTTTCTTAGGAAGAAGATCTTTGTTGGGGATATGGCTATTGGGTACACTACAAAAAAATACACTTCCGTGATGATACGTGTTTGTCACAGTAGGTCGCGTTTTTTGTCATGCATGTACATCCATGAAGATATGACAGAATCAAGATAGTCATACCTGTGTTGTCATAGAACTGTTCCATGACATTACCAAAATTATCATCACGGAAGTGTCCACTTCCATGATGATAAATCGTGCGTCATAGAAGTGATTTCGTCAAGGGTGACCGACACGTGGCATCCACCATAACGGAACACGTTAAGCTATCGGGTCGGGTTTTGGATCCGATAAGCCGTTAATAGCCCCGACCAATGGGGATTCTCGACGTGTAAAATCATCATTGGCTGGAGGAGACACGTGTCAGGTCCGCGTTGGCACAGGTGTCACTCATCCATTGGGCGAGACGCGCCTATGATATGTTGACACATGGACCGGCCCATCAAGTTTAAATGGGTTGGCCCAACTGAAGGCCCACAAGATTTTGCGGACCATAATGGGCCGGCCCAGCTAAAGGCCCACGAGATTTTGCGGACCATAATGGGGTGGCCCAGCTAAAGGCCCACAAGATTTTGTGGGCCATAATGGGTCGGCCCAGGTAAAGGCCCACAAGATTTTTGTGTGCCATAATGGGCCGGCCCAGGTAAAGGCCCACAAGATTCTTGCGGATCATAATGGGCCGGGCCAGCTAAAGGCCCACGAGATTTCTCCGACATTAATGGGCCGCCCAGCTGTAGGCCCACAAGATTTTGAGGACCCTAGTAGGTCGGCCCATTAACTGGCTGCCATGTTTTGGGCCAAATGCCGGCCCATAGTTGATCCGGTTCATTAATGGCTTGCCACGCTCCGGGCCTAATAGTGGCCCATATGAGATCCGGCCCGTTAAAATCCTACCACGTTCTGGGCCAAATTACGGCCCAAATCAGGTCCGGCCCTTTAAGAGGCTTTGGGCTCAATTATGGCCCATATCAGATTCGGCCCGTCAACTGGACACTATGCTTTTGGGCCCACTTGCTAAAGGCCCACTTAGTAATTTGGCCAGATATTAGTTTTGGCCTATTAAGGGCCCGTTTAACATTTCGGCCCTATATTAATTTCGGCATGTTAAAAGCCCGTCATATAGTTGGGCCCAACTACGGCCCGGTTTGCATCCGGCCTGCTTGCAGCCGATATCTGATTGGGCCAAACAAGGACCGAGACAATTTTGGCATGTTAAAAGCCCGTGATTTGATTCGCAAAATCATGGGTCAGGGTTCATTTCGGGCTGCTGCCGGCCTGTGAGCTGTTCGACACGTTTCAGGCCCAACCTACATCGTGATTGCATGACGGCCCGATTATGTACCGTAATTTTACGGTTTGGCCGGTTTACTGCGAAGACAGGATATATATACAGTAAAATAACTACAGCATCGTGAATAAGAAAAAACCTAGACTATATAATAAAGAAATTACGGCATATTACATCCACTGGGCATCAAAGTTTGCCACTATGGTAATAAAGCACAAGCAGATAGCAGATTACATACACTAGGCATCAAAGATCGCCACCAGTGCAAATAAACACACCGACAAAATAATATACAAAACCGACAGCACTTCAATAGAGTTCAAGAAAGGTTAGCCCTGCTGGGGAGCTGTAGCACAAGCAGCTAAGCAAGATGATGAGACTGCGCTTGTTCAACACTTATATCTTCCTCACTCTGAAAGATAAACAAGCAGACAGATGACAGGTTTTGCACATAAAAGTATTAGTGCTGACAATTCATCACATTTCTTACTGACGAATAAAGTGACACCGTTTAAAATTGCATTAACACAATATGGTATTGTTCAGGTCAAGAAATGGCAGGAAATGACATTGTGAAGGAGTTGGCAGCTTCATGACACCACGGGATTACAGATCAAGAACTCATAAGTATCAATGGTTAGTGTGCTATCAATTTATACCATTTTAGATTGGCAAATAAAGAGATGGTTTAAATAATAGTAGAATGATATGACATTGTTCATAGTTAAGACATTGCAGAATATTACATTGTGCTGTAGTGGGTAGGTTCACCACACCACTTGAATACGGATGAAGAATAGAAGCATACATGCAGTGCAAAAGAAGATCACTTGCTCTGTATAGTTTAATTTACATGGTATGAAGAAGGAACTTGGTTGTACAACTGAAAACTTAAATTGAGAAAGGACAAACTTTTTTATGAACTACACAATAAACTTTAAACAAGCAATTTGATGCAAACACCAAAAATAAACAGTTGTTGCAGTCATGCCTAACCAAATACATACAACAAAGTTTGAAGGCTTGAGATGGACAAACTTACATTATTGGTGAAGACAGGCTCTATAAAGGCCTTGTCCATGCTGATGGGGGGCAATTCAAGAAGTTTACCACAGAATCTTCTTCAAAAGCATTGCCTTTATTCTACATTTTGTTAAGAGTAAATATAGATGTGATAATATACGAAAAAATGGAGAATATTTAAGATAAGATGAAGAGTGATGCTACATAACCAAGTAGCTATAAATGTAAGTGCAGCGATACATGCAAAAGGTACGGCCAAGAGCAATGCGCAGCTAAACTTCTTCTGTACCAACCTTATGGTAAGAGTAAATATAGATCTGATGTGTAGAAAATGGAGGGCAAAGGAAAATAAGTTGCAGAGTGATGGTACATGAACAACTACCTGTCATTATAAGTACACTGATAAAGGACAGCATGTACTTACAAGAACAATGCAGAGCTAAAAAAACATTGGCATTGGATATATTCTACACTAATGTAACCATTCATACAGATCAGATAATTTGGAGCGAACAATTGATAAGCAAGCTAGCATGCATACTGCTGTCACATAATGAACCAGATATGTATGCAAGTACAGTGATACAGGACAACAGGTACTAACAAGAGCAAAGCAGCGGGCAACATATTTGTGATATCCTGTCGTTCTTGTCAAACCGGAATTCTTTTTCGAGCAGATTTCCTGCAAAAAAGATTCGTAAGGCACATGCGGAAAAGTAGAAGTTCAAATTTTCATGTGATTTCATAGACAGTACCTCATCCTGGGAACGAGACCAGTGCATAACAAGGTTTTTCCATTCAATGTCTTCTAAATTTAGCACATGAGACTTCACCGGAAATTCGTTTATAGACTTGCCATCAAAGTGTGATTTCCTCAGGTAACACAGATACTGCTGCAATGCTTCCTTGAAAAGCACAAGCAAGCTTTGCTCATCATGACTATCCAGATTGACCCTCGCCTAGTTACAACAATGTAATGTAAATCATTGATGTGTTCAATCAGCAGAAAACAGGAAAATAATAACCATGAATAATAGCACTTACACGTAAGTTGGACAGGAAGATGTGAAAATGGTGTTTGTCTTCACAATAATCATCCCATGATGGGAATATATGCACGTAGTCCCTAAAAACATTGAAAGCATTGTCTTTTAAACTGGGAATAAATGGAATGGGGTTCCAATCTGCAGGAATTGGCCGTCTCTGCAGTTGGGATAGGTCTTCGGCCGGTGGACTTGTTGTACTTTTTGCTGGAGTGGGATTTTTTTGTGGTACAGCTGGTACTATGGCAAATGAAATCGGTATACCTTTTGCTGGAGTGCAGGTCCTATGTGGTGGGGCTAGTGGTGTGGCCAGTGAAGTATGGGTACAGTCTGCTGGAGTCAGTCCTACATTTTGTGTCACTGGTTGTACAACCAATATAAGTGGGGTGCTGTCTGATTTCTCCGGCACCACCACGTTTTTCAAGGACTTTGCTAGTGCTCCTTCAGGTTCAGCAATCACCCTCTTCCTTTTTGATGTCTGATGCACAAGAACAACATTTGAGTGGAAAAACATGGTATGATGACAGATGTAATATGTATTGATAATGGATGGGCATGACATCTCGACATATATGATGAGTAAACTAAGCAGATGGCAGTGCAACAAAGTAGAAGAAATGCAAGACAACATATGCAAGATACCCCCAATCAACAAAACATTGCCAAATTAGAACAGGCACCTTGATGGGTGAACAACACAGGCCATCTGCCTTTGACTCCTCGAGGTTAGAATAGTCATTAGGATCATATTCTGAACAAGAATCAACAGGTGGGGAGCGTATGAGTTTCATTGCATCCAGAATAGCACTCAATGCCTTGGTGCCAATTTTGTAAGTCATTGCAATGTTTAGCTTCAAGAGTGGACTGCAGCTAGTGTGACACAAAGCAGCTACACAGATCATAGTGTAGATATAACGGGAAAACCTTAAGCATCAGAGTAAAATCAGCAAAGTTGAACTTGCTGGAATATATGTGCTAGTATTGTCGGTACGGCTAGAAAGGCTTTGGATACCAGCTCTCTTCAAGTGAAGGTGTGGTACTGTTAATATCAGTGTAACTCTCAAAGGCGACACGGCTCCCCGCATTTCCTTGCTATTCTTATAGGATTCAAGTGGGAGGGCCACTACAAATCCTATTCCTATGTTTACAAGATCCTACGAATCAAAGAGGCTCAAAGTGTCCATCACAACCGACCGTATAGACCTCTACACTGCAAATGTCCCTGCTCATCTTCAGTACAAGGAACATACTGTACTACTATCATACTACCTCCGTTCCGAAATATAAGTCTTGGTAGAGATTTCCACTATGGATCACATACAGATGTATCCAGATACATTTTAGAGTGTAGATTCACTCATTTTGCTCCATATGTAGTCCATGGTGGAATCTATACAAAGACTTGTATTTAGGAACGGAGAGAGTACATGTTAAAGAAGAACGGAAGAGGAACATGGTAAAGAAGAAGAAGCAGATTTTGGATAATAAAATGTTGGTTGCGCAGTGCCCACACATGATGAACCAGAGCACATTAAGAATGCAACTCCTAGCTGTCTCTCGACCATTTCAGGCGGTTGGATGAAGATCCTATGTCTCCTAACCCTTCTTCTTCCTCGTCTCTGATTCTTCCCATACAGAACACTGCACAGGCCGCAGGCCGGACCACCGGCATCCACCGCCTGTGTTCCTCCGCCACCCCCACCCCCACCCCCGCCCCAATCCCCACCCGCGTCGAGTTTTCTTCATTCGGCAAGGCCCCACAACCACTCGAGCCCCTTCAATCGCACCGGCGAACTCCGGCGAGCTCTGAAAAATCGACTGACCCAATTTTGAAATTTAGTCTACTATGATTTAACTAGTGTGGAATATAAAAGGGGAAACCATAAGCATTGGGAGTATAGTGTTGAGCGTGCCATGGCGGATCTGAAGGTGCAAACCGAACAAAGGCAACTTCGCAACCAAGACAAAAAATCAGAGTAAAGCAGTGGCCATCTATTTTCTTGTTGCGATAAATAAGTTAAGAAGATACGAAAGAGTACCGCCTCTGGTGCGGCGCCGTGTACGCATCTGCTGAGAATTTGATAGTGCTGCGGTAGCGATGGCTGTCGGCGACGTGGAAGCAGATCTAGGAGGGTAGGCATTGGTGGCGGGGCGTGGTGGACGAGACGGTCGTAGGAGCTGCGCCGGCAAGGTGGACGACGGCGGGGATGAAGCGAGAAGACGGGATGCAAGGATCCCGGTCCGAAGCCGTGGATGAGAGAGGTCGATCTCTTGTAATGGACGGCGGCGTCGAGGTATCAGCTCCGGCATGGTGGAGGAGGACGGCGGTGGATGGGGTGGCGGACGGCGGCGGACGGAGGAGGGTGGGGTGGAAAGGGTGTTTTGGCGCCCACGGAGTACGAATGGGGAAAAGGGAGGTAGAGAGGAAGGGGGAACCATGTATTCAGGGCGCGCTTGTCTCAAATGTGAGGAAATTTACAAACTTAGCCCCCGTTTCAAATTTCTACTACATCACAGCAACATTAGTCGGTTGGGGATAGGACGGTAATCTCGCATACACCGAATATTTGCCGACGAGAGTTTGTTTTTGGCGCCCACCGTGTATGAATATGAATCGGGGAGGGAGTCGATTTCGGCCGAGGACACACTGTGTTTTGGCACACACCGTGTATGAATCCGGGTAAGAGGCGGTTACGTCATGTTTGGGTGAAATTACAAACCTATCCCTATCGAAACCTATAGAAATCCAGCAGATAGGCTTTGCGTGGCAGGGATAGGTAGTAGTGGTTTCCATCTTGCAGATTTTGGTTTCAGGCGGTTACTGCGACTTTCCCCGCTTCGTTCAAATTTTGCAGAGTGCACGTTTACCGTGCCAACTCAATTCGAATCCCATTTGTATTCTATTTTTTCGGGCGGGATCCATTTTCAATTGGAATTACATTCTATATACATCATTTTCTTATATATACTTTTAAAAGCACAACAAAGAAATTATGCTCCTTTATATGTATAATATGATTTACAAATACAATAATCTCGAAATCTTAAGGTTGAATTCGAAAAAAATTAACCAAATTATGTTCTACTAAAATATATGGATCAGTAATATCTACATATTAAATAACATAGATGTGCGTGAATTCATATGAGTATGCATGTTTGATAGATCAATTTTGGTTCGAGTATGGATTACATGTATCATCATCTCGAATTCAAATATTTGAATCCCTTTTTTGTTCACTCCTTTCACGCCCATCTCTCTCGCATGCATGCTCCTTCAGGTAGCTATCACTCTCTTTTATCCAGCTCACCCGCACGCTCACTTCATGTTTCTCCTATCCTCGCAAACATGGTCTCTCGACGTCTCCCTTGAGAAGTGTCACACTCTCCCTATCATTATACATTACACGGTTTTCATTATCTCTCACGTCTCTACTGTTCTCTGGTATCACTCGGTACCTAAGCTTTCTTTTTCACCGCCACACACACAGTCTCCACTTGTCTTTCACTTTGTCTTTCTCTCTATGGGATTCTCTTACACACCCTATATGTCTCTACATATGACTCATACCACTAAAATTACTCTCTCTCTCTCCTGTAGACACAACATTTGTTGCGGTCTCCTTTTCATCTCCATCCCAGACTAACATTATTCATTAGTTTACCGATCAGACAACCCCGACTACCGTCTCCTCTCTCTCTCTCACAGACACACACACATAACTCCTGCTTCCACTCCCCTTCCCAACTACCGTCTCTCTCTCACACACACAAAACTCTCGCTTTCGCACCCCTACTCATATTTCTCTCACAAACATTTATCGACTATCTAGCCTCTAGATAGGTTTATACACCCGCACACTCGTGCTTCCACCATCTCATACATGTCTCTCTCTCGCTCCTTGTATCTATGTAGATTTTTCTTCCCTTCTTGAGACACGCCCTCTCGATCGTGCACACACACTATCGCCTCATTTTAAGCTGATACCTATCGCACACACACTCCTTGTGTCTTTGTCACACATGCACTCCGACCTCCTCCACTCTCCCTCTCTCTCTCTCTCACACACACACATGGGCTTTTTGCAACAACTAGCAAGATGCCCATGCGTTGCACGGAACATCAAGATGCATTTGTATGAGTAGTTTATCTTGTGGGGGAAAAGGATGAACGAGGGAAGGCCTTATTTGCAAATGTGGAGAGGGGTGTGGGTATCTTTTTGCAAAATTGCCATAGTTTCCTTCCTATCCGTCAGATATAGATCGGACGGCCTATATTGCAGGATGGCAGGCACACGATCATCACCGACAATGCTTTTTATAAGAGTAGGGATAAAAATAGAGTTGGTGATGATGGTGGGCCTACCATCCTGCAATGTAGGTCGTCCAATTTATATCTGACGGATAGGAAGGAAAATATGGCAATTTACCCGCACTCTTCACCACATTTGCAGATAAGGCCTTCCCTCGTTCATCCTTTTATCCCACAAGATCTTGATGTTTTGTGCAATGCACGAGCATCTTGCTAGTAAGAGTAGAAATTAGACATATACCACTTCTCAAATCTTAAAACCAACAACATTCCTCCCTTATCTCATCAAAACCGCCAAAGGAATATATTTTGAGTGAAACATAACATATTTTTAGTGATATACGTATTTCAAAACTAGACTTTTTTTCTATCAAATCGGTGAATATGTATTAATCTACTTTGATCATGTGGCAACGCATTGGCACATTGCTAGTAGTTATTATAATTTTTTGGACACCAGACAAACCGTGGAGTACATATACGAAGAGAAGAGGCGCACGCACGTAGTCGGCCTCTCGCTGTCTCGCACACATGAGTGTTACGTAAAGGCGACGTTAACAAATAAACCCTAAAACCCTAGGTGCACGATTGCTGCATTCGCGGGTACCGGGTACGTGGTGGAGCACCTTTGTAGGAATAGTCAGCTCGCGTGATAATTTGATCCGTAGGAGTTGATGGTCGGGACCACAAGTGAACGACTTGGAGCGCGGTGGCTCGCCAATTGCCACAGGTCGAGTAGCCACGTTTAAAATATCGTTTTTTAGCGGGGTCAAGAGTTCCGATTTTCAATGGCGTGTTATAAGTAGTAAGTAGTTTTTAGAACGATTGGTATGGAGCGAAAATGGAATTCATAGTACTACGTACCTCCTTGGCGTATGGTTATATGGTTTTTTTGTGATGGAGGTTGTATGGGTTTATGTTGCGACATGTTGAACCTGGTAGTTCTAGGGCAAATACTATGGTTTAGATTTAGATGCTGGTTTTCAGTAATGAAAATCGGAAGGGGAAACCCTTCTTTGATTAAAAAACTACTACCTCCATTCCGGTTTACTAGTCCCCATCGTACTTTGGGTCAAAGTTTGTCCACGAATTTTACTTGTAAAATGTGAATAGAAACGAGATGCATGCATGAACACTAGTTACTCTAACCCCCTCTCTTCTTTAATTCTTTGCCACATCAGCATGTTTGCTATTCCCGTGTGCATGATACCAGCTAAGATACCACCATTATGGCCAGCCTTAATCATCGCATGCAATAATTTAGTGCACCTTGAAATATGAACATGTGTGGGACGTGTATGTTTTTAATGACTTGAGACTATACCTATCCCGGCATGCAAGATGACTTATTATGCACCACTCTCCATACCTGCAGGAAGCCCGTTCGTCTCCAAATCTTTTCCTCTCCATGTGTGGAAACAATATGCCTGCCAAACTCTCCTTCTCCCTCCGGAGGTCCCACCACTCCACCCTGTGTGAAAAAATCTGCATGCATGACTCTCCTCCCCCCACGCTCGTTGTTGTGACCAGCAATATTTCCACCCCTTCGCTCCCCCGTAATTTACTCCAACAAATATGCCCACGTAGTTGTTACTTAACTACAGGTGCATTGGGTCACTGACATATGGGCCCAACAGGGGTCTGGCCCACATGTCAGTGACGCAACTAGACCTGCAGTTAAGTCAGTGCAGCTCAGTCCATATCTTACGTAGGTGTGCCATTGCTCTCTATAAATACTGCGCCTCCCACGACATCGCTATCTCCTCCCCCTCACGTTCACGTTCATCGCTATCTCCTCCCCCTCCCTCTCACATCGACCACCATGGCATCGCCCCTCCCAAGCCCTAGGAGCCCCTCGCTGCACTGCGCGGACGGTCATGCATCGCTGTTCCGTTCCTCACCGCCACTAGTCGAGGAGGACGCGTCGGTGTTCCACTCCTTGCCTCTACGCGATGCGTCGCCATTCCGTTCCTCGCCGCCACTAATCCAGGAGGACGCATCGGCGTTCCGCTCCTGGCCGTGATGCGATGCGTCACCGTCCCATTCCTCGCCGCCACTAGTCGAGGAGGACGCGTCGGCGTTCCTCCCAATCTCGCCAGCACACGCGCCAGAGGACGCGTCGGCTCCCCGCTACGAGGAGAACGCCGCGCTGCCCGCCGAGCCCCCCAGTCATGAGGAGCTTTTGAAAGAAATGGATGTCGCCTTGTGGGAGGCTTTGCCTCCAGCAAAGCGCGCCAAACTAGAGGTGGAGAAGAAGGCCGAGGAAGAGAAGCGAACCGTGGAACAAGCTGCCTGGGAGGCCTATGTCGCGTCCAAGAGAGTCAGGCAATTGGATCTTTGGAAGAAGGCTCGTGCGAGGGTCGTAAGGGTGGCGGAGGATGCCCGTGCCGATGCCCTAAGTGCAATCGGGCCCAAGCGCCTCATCTACGCTTGGCGGTACGTGGACCGGGTGCACGCATCCAGCGAGGAGGAGTACCTGTTGGCGCCGGATTACCACACCGGTGAGATCGCGCTCGCCCACCGGCAAGCCACCAATCAGCACCTCGCGAGTTGCGAGGCTGAGGAAGAGGCGTTGTGTCGGCGCGCTGGGAAACGGCCACGCACCAGGGCACTCGTGGCGCGCCGCAAGCACTCCTACGAGTGTCGTGGCTTTGTTTCGTAAGGCGATCTCATTAGTTTTGGGACGCAAATGATAAATATCGAACATTCAGGAATTTTTAGCGTCCTTAATTAAGTATGTAAAATGGAAAGTTTGGAAACCTTGTGTATTCGTACGCATTTTGCAAGTACGCGCATATAGCACAAACTTTACTATATACTATCGCACTACACGTCTCTCTCGATATATGCTTGCAGACTGTGCTACTCCCTCCGTCCAGGTCAATAAGT
This sequence comes from Triticum aestivum, assembly GCF_018294505.1. Lineage (NCBI taxonomy): Eukaryota > Viridiplantae > Streptophyta > Magnoliopsida > Poales > Poaceae > Triticum > Triticum aestivum. Next base: position 196,207,904 of record NC_057806.1, on the reverse strand, counting down.
CATCTTTGGTTGTGCACCGTGACCAAGAAGGAGGGAAGACTTATACACCTAGACGGAGGGAGTACTACTATTACTTATGTACGTGCAAATGCACGTTTTAACATTACGATGCGGTTTTTGTAAAAGTAGAAAAACAGCACTAGTCAAGCTTGTGAAACGATTCAATGCAAAACAAATGCAAAAATGCTCGTTTGATTGTTTACTTTTAGCTTCCTTCTTTGTGGTTATTTCTCTGTCGTACTTTGTACGGAGTATCTCACTGGTTGGAAAGGCATGCAAATTCCCAAACCGCTTGCTACAGCCTGTATCGAATTTTTTGCCTAACAAGTTGTGTCGTGCAATTGGAATTCCAACTTGAGTACTACTAGTAGTAGGAGTACCAGGGGCCAGTTCTTTTAGGCTTCTAGATTAGTAATCCCATAACTACTACCTCCGTCCTGGTTTATTGGTCCCCATTGTAATCTATTTCAAATTTTGATCATAAATTTAACTAATGAAATGTTAGTGCATGTCACATGCACTACTCCATCTGTCTAGGTGAGTAAGTAATCTTAGAGCAAGGTTAATAGTAAAGCCTGCTGCCGGCTCTATAGTAGAGCCATGTCACTTGTAGCATGTATTTGAAAAAGTTCATATAGTAGAATGGCTGTAGTGTTGGCTATACATTTAATGCATGCATGCTGTGCTAGGCAAAGGAAAGTGACAGGATTGGCTGGGGGGAGCTGAACGCCGGCTGTAGCGCTCGCATGGGCTGCATGCAGGCTCCTTTTCCTCGTTGCTTGTGCTATCGCCCAGCGACTCGCGAAGCGCCCGCTTGGTCCTTTCTTCTCACTTCTCTCTCCTCCAGCTATGATTTTGCTGATGTGGAAGATGCTATAGCCTGCTGACTAGTCTCTATTGTACTTGCTCTTAGGCTATGCACCATGACCAAGGAGGAGGAGAAAACGAGAAATGTTAATGTTTATTTGCTAATTAATAGTATTGCATGCAATGAACTAACCACTGCATGTCGTGTTTGATATCTCAAGTCATTAAAAGCATGCACACTCTTTATCTCTTATTGGTTGATATGTCAAGAAACAAGAAACGAGGTAGAAGTTAATGCACCGCGCCTAAGTGTTTTGGGATTATTTGGTTTTCGTAAGATGACTTACACACCTAGACGGAGGGATTACAATGGTGAGGAATAAACCAGTTAAATCTTTGGTCAAAATTTAGCACAAATTACAATGGTGAGGAATAAACCAGGACGAAGTAGTAGTTTAGAATCCCAAATAAATGAGTGAGGTGCCTTATTGTTACTCTCCACTGTGACTAGTCTTGTGGGAAAAGCTGGGGAAGCCGCCAAAAGAACTGGCCCTAGGAGTAGTAGCTAGGGATCGAGTGTGCGAGGTGAACCGGAGAAAGTAAATGCAGAGAGATGAAATGCAAAAAAGACGGAGGGATGTGATGGTTGCTTGTCCATTTATTTTACCAGGCCACTTATTACTGTGAGTGGTTGGGTTTTGTGATATGATGGCTTTACTATCGCGCCACGAGCGGGGTGAGAGGTGAGACTCCCGTGCAGCGCCGCCCTCTACACTTGTACTACATCGGTCGTGGTTTATTAGTCCCCCATTGAATTTGACTGAATATTTAACTGACAAAATGTTAGTGCATGTCAACAAAAACTATATCGTTGGATTTGTATTTTAACATAGTTTTGAATGATATAATTTTAGGTGACATGCATCAGCATTTATCGTACTATATATAATGTTAGTTCAATTTTTGGTCGTACTAATCTATAGTAGTAAGGTGCCCGTGCGTCGCACCGAAGAGTGAAATGCATTGAACGGGGAGTTGTTTATTTTGACAAAGGATGTGGGGGTCATCTCATGTGTAATGGGTATCGATAGGTTCCTTCGGATATTATTTCATCTCTAGAGCTCACAAACATCCGGGTGAAATAGATAAAAAGGTGTCTTTTGCAAACAAAAGCGTTCAACTGTTCAACCTGCATCCAAAACTTGTGAAGAAATAACACTTATTGTGCTTTGCAAGAAATGATCTTTTCTATACTATCTATACTACTACTATATAGTATACGAGTCCTGGATTGCACCTAGAGCATCAATCCTAGCCACTCATCTCCTAAATCTAATGGCTGATATTGGAGGGATTCGCAGTGAACAGTGCATGTAGCTGAATCTACTTGGTTCTGGAACCATCGCTGCACCGTGGCATACCTTCCTAAAAAGAAGACCTATGCCTCCTCTACTATGCTGCAATTGTCAGGTTGTGATGAGTAAAAAAGAGTTGGTTGTGAGCCGATGTGAGATGGTCTGGAGGAGAAACTAAAGTTGAAGTAAACAATTTGTGGGTTCCACCACGTACTTCTTTTTATATTCTTCGAAAAATTCTGGATAACCGCAGGCAGTAGTTGCATTTTGTACTACCAATTAGTAAATTTCTAAACTCTATTTCGTGTGCATCAACAATATTTTTTTTGCTCGGAATTCATTTTTCAAAGTATTTTTTTGGTGGAATCACACCATACTGTTAAGACATGCATGCACGTGCATACACACTAGTAAGAATTAGTTTTTGAGTATCGATTGTTATACATGTTGGCTACAGATGACATGGCACTTTCTTATAGTCAACAGTTGGCTATACTATTAAGTAATATTAACCATGCCCTTATACACCTAGACGGAGGGATTAAATCAGGATGACTTGCAAGCGGGCAGAGGAGATGTAAGAAATGGTTCATCGTAAGTCTTTCACCAGTACTGTAGTAAAAATTCATACATGGAAGATTCTAGACTAAACCATAAACGGATACACTTTTATTCATGTGCGATACTCCAATAGAGCAAGATCCTGCATGGAAGTCTCCACATGCTTAGACAGCGGATTACATTGAGCGAAGACTAATGATCAACATTGAACTTGATAATGCATATGTCCAGGTGAACCTCCTTGGAGTCCTCGTGCATCGCGTCGGTGGGTAAAGGATGCCATGGGTTTTCCAAGTCCACATTGGCGGGATAGTCCCAGCTCCCCAGAGTCCAAGTCCGTTTGATGAGGACGGTGTCGCTGCCCACGCGACCCAGAGGGGTAGTAACACTGACCACGCACCCGTACATCAGCCTCGTGTCAGTGTCAGCGTCAGCGGCGTCGCCCCTGATGCACATTACAGAGACGGGGCGGCGGCCTGCGCGGGCCTCGCCGGTGCCCACGATCAAGAGGAAGACGCTGCCGTCCTCCTCCGAGACTAGCAGGCGGCGATGATCCTCCAGCGACTCCGGCATGGTGAACGGGTAGCACGTCTCGTACTTGATGTTCGCCACCAAGGGCCAGCAGTGACCGCTGCACGCATCCGTGAGGTGATGCACCATGTCCACTGGCGAGCCACAAAACGGCATCGGGCACTCATAGTAGTGGACGAAGGGCTCCTTGGAGGCATCGACCAGGCCGTCCATGAAACAGGAGTGGCTGTAGGGGACGTTGCGCCAGTTGAATATATGAGCAAGTTACTACGAGATCTAATCCGAATAAGCACAAAATAAATCATGACGGCTATAACAGAGATGAAACTAATCATGTGGACTAGCATAGTAGTAGGATACAGAGTAGAAACATGAATTCTACCATGATTTCGAACAGGAACGACAGAAACACATACGGTGCAACGGGAGCAACACCATTGGTGTTGAGGTTGTCGCCCATGTCCAAACACCACGTAGACACGGGCCCTGTTTGGATACTCTAACTCGGTTAGAGGTTAGAGTTATATTCTAACCTTGAACTAGCTCTGAACTAACTCTAACCAAAAAGATGTTTGGATGGCAGGGTTAGATGGAGCACAGATACGGCGAGGCGCCTTCATGGGCGGTGCGAGAGGGAGGGAGGAAGAGGACGAGACGCCTTCATGGTCTTTGAGCACAGTTCATAGTCTTTCCACGCTCGGGCATTGAAGTTTGTAACTATTTTAGATTAGAATATACTACTCCTCCGGTGCTAGTAGTAGAGCAGAGTCCTACTCTACTACTCTACTCAAGCAAGTTAGGGCATAGCACTGTAGGGAGTACCAGTACTGTGATCACTCAAGCAAGTTGTTTGGCATCGACATGACCCTACGCTGCTGGTATGTGTCTCATAAGTCAAGTGGCGTGTTGTAGTCATCATCACCTGTCCACTTCCCACAGCACATATTCGCTTCTCCATCTTTGTCCGCACATAATCTCGTCCAATCTTCCATCCCCGCTAAGGTGCCTCCCCCCCTCATCCGAAACCCAAGCACTAACAATGGCAGAACCGAGCAGCGTCTGCCAAAAGAGTGGCTGGAATTCGCTCCCCATAGAGGTAATCAAGCTCATTGTTTCGCGTGTGGACAATCTCAGTACCATGCAAGGATCATGATGGCAGCGCGGTTTCGTTCATCAGGAAAAACTGTGTGTACACAGCGTACCATGCGTCTCTGCATGCACCATACCCTGATATGTGCCGCCAGGCTCTGCAGCCCAAAGTAGGAGAGAGGGTCGCAAGTATCAGACTTCGACCTGCTGGCTGGAGTTTCCCCCGTCAGGCACCCATCTGGTTCAAGCCGTCAGCCAATCTCCGCAGCTTAATAAATAGTAATGTCTAACTGAGCTAGTTAGTTAGATGCGTACACTTGGTGTAGTAGGATCTTTATTTAGTTTGATGCATACACTTGTTATTTTTTGGTAGCCCTTTTGTAATGATGGCTGATGTTTAGTTTGGAAGAGAGAGCTGCGTCTTCACTCTTCTGGCCTGCTTACTGCTTCTGTTGCACCCCCAGCCCTGGTTGTTGCTGTTGCTTTTCAATGTACAATCAGTAGTATATTTTGTCTGTTGGTTGAATAAATGTGTTGTTAGAACGACAAACACAATGTTTTGGAAGTCGTTGCACAGTTCGATCCTTAAGTGCCCCGTACCGTACGTAGCGCATACTATTTTTCGTACGGAACACATTTTCCACTTGTTGATAACATGTAGCCCATTGATGAAGGCCCAATAGAGAAGCCCATAATTAACTGGAAGGGAGGCTCTCACATGAATCCGGCCCAGGTACATGCTCATGGTCCCTTAAACATAAATAAGTAAATAAATAAATAAAGCTAATGCTCATGCACCAGTTCTTTGGGAAAATATGTAGCCCAATATTTCTTTTTGAAGAATACCCAAGCTAGGCCTATTTGTTTTCTCCGAATTACTGGGCTGCAAATCTTTCAAGACGAGGAGGGATGCATTCCGGCCTGGCTTAAGAGTATGGTCAATGTTTGTTAAAAGTAATATCAAAAGGGGTTGAAAATTCCAAAAAAAATTATAGCAAATGGGATACAAGTTTCTTTTTTGTTTTTGTTCTTCATTGATATCTTATACGTATTTCATTGGATTTAACATGACATAGTACTAATTTATTTTTAAATTTGTTTTAGTATGGCTATTAATTTTTGGATTAAGAATATTTCGTTCCCCAGCAAAAATTTGCGAATTTTCAAAATTTCCCACATATTTAGTTAATTTTTTGACCCTAGTATTGACCAGAAAATGGCCAGCAATTCTAAAAATGGAAAATGGGTTGCAATAAATTCCATATGAATTAGAAAATGAGTAAAAATTATAAAAATAATAGCAAATGGGTTGTACACGCCACAGATTTCGAGGATGACTTGTTTACGCAAGGCTTTATCAGTGAACACACGATTCTAGCAGCAGTGACTGTTGGATGTCCATCCAACGGCCGACGTGCTTCTTCAATCTCTGATCTTCCTGCTCCAGCCGCCTAAACTAGCACCGGCGGGACTGCCTGCTCCCTCCTCTTGTGGCCCGCTGTGATGCCACGCAGGCTTCCCCGGCCCACCCTACTCCCTCCGCTGGCCTGGCCGCACGCAATCAACTGCCTCCTTATTACGCGAAAAAAATATTCCTCCCACTGACATCTGGGGCGCACCGGTTGGGAGGCTGACCTATGGGCCTACTAAGTTGACGCGTACGCGGGGCTTCTCAACTTAGTCAACAAATGATTCTAGCAGCAGTAACCATTGGATTTGAATCGAACGGTCCTGGTGCTTCTTCAATCACTGCTCTTCTTGCACCAGCTGCCCAAACCAGCGTCGGGGAGACCGCCTGCTCCTGCCTCCAGTGGCCGGCTGTGCTGCTGTTAAGGCCTCATCGCCCCTACTACTCCCACCGCTAGCCAGGCCCTGTGGCGACGGCAGCCTCACACTACGGCCGAACCAGTGAACCCTTGTACTCCTCTCCGCGTGGGCATCTCCACTGCCGCGTCTTCCCCAGCTCCGCGTCGTCCCCTTCCTAGGCCTCGCCATCATCCACCGCCTTGGTGCTCTCGGTGCGGCGTGGTCAACGTGGTCAACGACATTCCATTGGAAGAGTACTGTACGTGGAGAGGCTGACAGCTGGGTCCACGGCCACATCCCAGTTTTTTTGTGATTTGCCAAGTAAGTCGCTTTGTCAGGCCTGTTGGGCTGCAAATCTTTCAAGATGAGGAGACCTTTCATTCGGTTGGCCGAGAAAATGGCCCATCAGTAATTAGAAATGGGTTGTACATTTTTAAAACACATCAAACGGGCAATTAGTTTCAAATATCTTTTTTTCATTTCAAGATTTTAAATTACATTAATTTTTATGCGTGGAGAATTTGTTGGATTTTATATTGATATACATTTATTTTTAAAATCAGTTTGAATGTGAGTCGAAATTTCGGGATTAAAAACAGTTCAGACCGCACCGAAATATGAAAATTTTCGTATAATTTTTTAACCGTGGCCACAATATGGGCTGTAATGCTAACAAAAAGAATATGGGCTCCAAAAAAACTTAATAATTAGCAAATGGGTTGTAAATTATTAGAAATAATGGCAGATGGGATGTATGTTGTTTTCCACAGATTTGAGGCTTTCCTAAAAAAAGGTTAACGCACAAGCAGTGACTGTTGGATGGCCATCCAACGGCCGTCGTGCTTCTTCAATCTCCGCTCTTCCTGCTCCAACCGCTCAAACAAGCGCCGGCGGGACTGCCTGCTCCCTCCTCCCTGCGGCCGGCTCTGCTATCGCGCACGCCTCACCGCCCCACCGTACTCCCATCGCTGGCCTAGCCATCCCTCTACTCACCCACACCTGCTGTTATTCTCCGGCAATGGCAGACGAACCAGTAAACCCTCGTACAGTCGTACTCCCCTTCGCGTGGGAAACAACTGCCGAGTCTTCCCTGCCTCCGTGTCGTTCCCTTCCTAGGCCTCGCCATCGTCCACTGCCCTAGTGCTCTCGGCGCGGCCTGGTCAACGTGGTCAACGACCAACATGCATCTGAAGTGGACTGTACGTGGAGAGGCCGACAGCTGGGTCCACGGCCGCACGCAAGGAAATGCCTCCTTATTACACGCAAAATAATGATTCCTCCACCTGACATCAGGGACCCACCGAAAGGGCCTCTGTATTTCATGAAAAAAATGTTACCGCCGTTGACAGCTCGGACCCACCAGCTATATCTTCGCACGCAAGGAAGTGCCTCCTTATTACGCACAAAAAAATGAATACTCCCCCTGTTAGCTGGGACCCAATATAGTGGCAGGCTGACTTGTGGGCCTACTAAGTTCACGGGGACGGAGGGCTTTGTCAACTTAGTCAATATGCACAATTCTAGCTCCAGTGACCGTACGATGTCCATCCAACGGTCGTAGTGCTTCTTCAACCTCTGGTCTTCTTGCTCCAGCCGCCCAAACCAGCGCTGATCGTGCATCGTGCTCCTGCCTCCCGTGGCCGGCTGCAATGCGGTGGAGGCCTCGCCGCCCCATACTACTCCCACCGCTGGCCAGGCCATCCCTCTACTCACCCACACCCCCTGTTATTCTGCGGCGACAACAGCCTCACACCGCAGCGAACCAGTGAACCCTCGTACTCCTCTACGCATGGGCATCCACTGCCGCGTCTTCCCCGGCTCCACGTCGTCCCCTTCCTAGGCCTCACCGTCGCCCACCGCCCTGGTGCTCTCGGCGTGGCGTGGTCAAGGAACGGCTTCCATCGGACGTGCACTGTACGTGGAGAGGCTGACAGCTGGGTCCACGGCCGCAGCAAGGAAGTGCCTCCTTATTACGTGCAAAATAATTATTCCTCCACCTGACAGCGGGAACCCACCGGACGGGCCACCGTATTTCGCGAAAAAAACCTTTGCCCCTGACTGCTAGGACCCACCAGCTACATCTTCACACACAAGGAACTGCGTGCGGGCAAAAAAACGATTCGCCCCCCTGACTGCTGGGACCCACCAGCTACATCTTTGCAGGCAAGGAAGATCCTGACAGTCGAGACCCACCTGGTCGAAGCGTACGTAGCATTGTCATTCTGGTCGCAAACATGTATGCACATATATACTGGTGGATGTAGAGGCATGCATGTGTCGTAGTAGAGGCGTGTACGTGTCGTAGTAGAGGCGCGCACGTAGCATGTACACGTACGTACAACGGCCAGGGTGCAAGAAAGAAAATACGGCCACGTATGTGTACATACGGGCGGGGTCTCGAACGCCTACTCACGCATACGTACGGCCAGGGCTTGTGTACATGGTTGGGTCGGAACGGATAAATAGCGTCGTTGTCGTGTTTATGGGGAGGCAACGGAATGCGTCGTGTTCATGGGGAGGCAACGGAATGCGTCGTGTTCATCGGGAGGCAACGGAACGCGTGGGAGCCAACCGGCTAGGTCGGAACGGAATGTGTGGTCGTGTTCATCGGGAGGGCTTGGACGGAACATGCGATGGAAACGAGGCCTGAATGAGGTCCTGTTGATTGGGAGGGGTCTGGCGTACCGCAAAACAGAGGAAACGGACCTCCTACGGTCGAAACGGGGGTCCTATTGATCGGGAGGGGTGTGGCGTACCGCAAAACGGACAAAACGGACTTGTGTTGGAGCGCTACGGTCGAAACGGGGGTCCTGTTCATCGGGAGGGGTGTGGCGTACCGCAAAACGGGACTCCACGGGATACTGTTCATCTCCACCGTCGACCTCCTCCAGCCTCCACGGGCTACCGTCGACCTCCTCCAGCCTCCACGGGCTCCTGTTCATCCAGCCTCCACCGCGCGCTACTCCACCGGCTACTGTTCAACCACCCCTCCACGGGCACCCCTCCATCGTCTACTGTTCATCCAGCCCTCCACACCACGGGGTCCTGTTCAACCACCCCTCCACGGGCACCCCTCCACCATCTACTGTTCATCCAGCCCTCCACCACACCACGGGGTCCTGTTCATCCAGAGGCAACGCCACCGCTCACTGTTCATCCAACCCCCCCCCGCAACGCTCACTGTTCATCCCAGAGGCAGCATCGATCAGCTTCAGTTAGCAGCAGTAGCGAAGGAATCGCTCGATCGGGTTCAGTTAACAGCCATCGATCGATCGCTCGGGTTCAGTAACGCGTAGCCTGCAGTGCAATCGCTCGGATTCAGTTAGAGCCCAATGCCTCGCTCGGGTTTAGTTAGAGCCAACGCCTCTCACACACGCGCGTACGTGTACGAGAGAAACGTGCATCGCTCGGGCCCCGACCTCCCACCGTAACCGGGAACTCCCCGAAATTTTCCTCGCCCTCGCTTCTACCACGGTTTTTTCCGTCATGGACGGCCCAAAGAATGTCACGCAGCTGCGTCTCCGGCCCGCCCAAGATGAAAAGCCCATTTTCTGTCATGATTTTTGTCATAGAAGTAGGAGCCCGCCACATCTATGATGATACCGGATTTTGTCACAATTGTCGTCATAGAAGTGTCATATGTATGACAGAAAAAAAAATCGTTCGACCCAAAATGTCACGGATGTGTCTTTTTTTGTAGTGGTATGACCCGCCCAGGAGGGGTCGGGTTATACCAATGGCGGTTCATCAAGACAAGGCCCGAGAAGATGTTGAAGATTGCGGTTTAGATAGCAGGCTTACTAAGGACCCAAAGCCCAAAGGCGGCTTAAGGCCCATAGGTATAAACCGCCATATGTGTATGACTTGTATTGTAAGGCAAGCGCTAGTTAGTCATCGAGCCGGACACGTTGTGTATGAGCCGGTTGGGACTCCGTGAGCCGTGGGGCATCAACCTGTGTATATAAAGGGACGACCCGGCAACGGTTTAGGGCAAAAAACAAGAGATCGAAAGCTAGGTCAAGCGTATTCGCTCCCTAGTAATCGAAACCCAAGCAATACCACCTCAAACTGGATTAGGCCTTTACCTTCACAGCAAGGGGCCGAACCAGTATAAACTCCCTGTGTCCTTTGTCCCGTTTAACCACTTTAAGCTAACCATGTTGCGATGGCTTCACGACTAAGTCCTTTTGCTAGGACATCTGTCATGACAATTCCATGACAGTTGGCGCCCACCATGGGGCCAGCGCATGGTGGTTTCGAGTTCTTACAGGGGCAGCTTCAAAGGGATCAAGGGATACACTGTGGGTCGGATGACCAAGAGTCGTCGCAGCAAACTCTACATCGACAACGCAGGCTGGGGCCCCGAAGCAGGCTCAATCGAGTACGGGTACCGGGTCCCCTTCGGCGGAATCCACGTCTTCATCGGCAAGACCGGCGAACCGGGCCCTGAGCCGGACATCTGCACCAACATCATCGAGACGGCTCAGCGTGCACGACCCGCCCGGGTTCAACCCGCCATGAAGTGCGCCTTCGTTGGATTTATCCATGGGGCAGAATTTGAAGGATCTGCATCTGGCGGTGAGACGGCCGTCTACTCCAATGGTGAATCGTCCACAGGCGAGACTAACTCAATGTATCAGCTGCAAGACGGTCGGCTTGGGGTTGTTCCGATGGCGATAGTATTCCGGACCCCTATGAGTCACCGAACCGGGTCGCGATTTTCATGGCCGGTACACAGCCAGGGCAAAATTCTACAACTACAGCAGCAATGATTTCCGGGTCAGCAACGACAATGGCGGCAGGGGTAGGAGGCCCTGTGCGCCTGCCGGCTCAGGTCTTGTCCGACTTGCTGGACACTCTGACAACATTGTTAACAGCAAAGGTTAACCCGGCAAATCAAGCTCAGCATAACGCGGAAGTTGCAAAGCTGCGACATGAGATAGCTCAAGCCAAGGAAGATCTGGCGGCTGAGAATGCTAGGATGACTGCGAAGCAGGCTTCTCTGGATGTTCAGGCACAACTATTTCAGGCAGAGTCCTTCCGGCTCACGTTGGATCAGAATGCTTCAAACGAAGTCATAAGGAGAAGGCACCGGAGTCGTCTGCCTCCGGTTTATGAGGTGAGGAACCTCTTCAACATGCCTGGCGCAGGGACCAGCGACCCGCCAGTGGTAAACCGGATGGTTGAGGCACCTGGGGGCAGAGCGCCGTTCAGCCACGCACAACAGATCCGCCTCATCTAAATAATACCCCACCACGGTATGTTCCGACGCCACCGGGTCATTATTCTAACCCTTTGGATAATATGATCGCTGCTGCTAAGCGATTGGCGGCTCTGTCAGTGGAAGGCGAGTCCCCGATGGTGGTAGAAACGCAGAGGGCTAGAGAACTTCTTCAGACGGCATTGGAGCAGCAAGTGGCTTATTCTTATAGTCTTGAGCGGATTCACTCGGCCCCTCATCCAAGCCGGAGTTACAGCCGGCACATTGACTCACCAGCGGTTTCAAGTACTGAACAACGCCGTAACCAGCCCCGTGGACATGACCGGGCATGCGGCGGTGCTAATGCCCAGACTCTGGTGGATCAGGGCAGGGCGCGTCGGGAGGCTGAGCTGGCGGCTTAGTACGCGGCTCATCAACATTCTCCGGCTTATCCGACGACTTCGGTAGAGGCAGGCGCAACATCTAGAACTTTGGGTGTGCCATGTTTAGAGTCGGCTCTGCGGAACGAGCGCTTGCCCAAGGATTTCAAGGGTCCTCATAAGGTACCTAACTACACAGCTAACCTGGCCCCTCAAGCATGGGTCGAGAGTTATGAGATGGCCATGGAACTGCTGAATGTTAGCGACGCTGCGTGTGCTAAATATTTCACCATGATGCTAGAGGGGACGACTCGTACTTGGTTAAAAGGGCTGTCCGCCAACTCCATTGGATCATGGGCTGAGTTGAAAGCCCGGTTTATCTAGAATTTTAAAGATACATGCAAGCAGCCTATGTCGATTGTCGATCTAGATGCATGTGTCCAAGAAGAAGGCGAATCAATGGCCCATCGGGTTCGCCGGGTCTCAACTATCCTGAACTCATTGGATGGTATCAATGCCGGTTCAGCGGTTTTGATGTTAGAGAAGAATTGTCGTTTTATGCCCCTTAAGAAGAAGCTAGGGCGGCTCAAGCGCCATTGCAGTAACATGGGGGAGCTGATGGCGGCTCTAATTAAGTATGCTCACTCTGATAGTACCAAGGATCCCGAGTCTGATGATGAAAAGCCGGGAAAGGGAAAGAAGAGTAGCAGTACCAAAGGGCAGCAGCATAACCCGGCGAGTCAAGGAGGCAACGGTAAGCGCAAAGCTGATAATAATTTGGATTTTGTGGCTAACACCAATACACAGAATAATGGACAGCGTCGTAAAGGAAAGCCACCTCCTCGGATTGGGGGGCTAGGTTTCGATCTTGAGCGACTGCTGAATCAGCCCTGTCCGAGGCATTGTACATGGGAAAGGCCGTCCACTCATCTCTGGAAGGATTGCTTCATTATGAAGGAGTACAAAAATTCCAATCTTTTTCAAGACAATCATGGGTCGGGTGGCGGCTCGGTTCCGGCTCTCATGGTCCGGGTTACGGTGGTGGCGGTTCTAATTCCGGTTTTCAAGGCTAAGGTAATCAGGGTGGTTACAACCAACAGAGCAATCAGGGGAATCAACAGCAGCAATCTGGTTATCAAAGTAACCTGAAGCAGTTGAATAGTGGGCAGTACCACATTTTCACCACAAGTTTATGCATGCGGGATCAGAAGCTCCATAAAAGGGCAGTGAATGCCGTTGAGCCGGCGGTTCCCCGTTACATGCGATGGTTTGAGCAGCCCATTGTGTGGAGTCGTGAGGATCACACGGCCCGGATTGATAATCCGGGTCACTTGGCACTGGTGGTGGCACCTCAGGTTGGAGGATACAAATTCACTAAGGTGCTCATGGATGGAGGCAGCGGCATCAATATCCTTTACTATGAAACTTTCCGTCGCATGGGATTGACTGACAAAAATCTTAAGCCGTCGAACACTGTTTTTCATAGTGTGGTGCCAGGTAAGTCGGCATATCCGGTTGGTAAAATATCTCTGGAGGTTGCTTTTGGAGATCAGTATGATTCCAGATCTGAGACGTTGACCTTTGAAGTGGTTAAAATCGAGAGCCCTTATCATGCCCTGTTTGGGCAGCCGGCTTATGCTAAGTTCATGGCAAGGCCTTGTTATGTTTATTTGCAGCTGAAGATGCCGGGTCACAAGGGCACTATAACAGTGCATGGGAGTCGCAAGATGGCCTTGGAGTGTGAAGAAGGCGATGCTGCTTATGCTGAGTCTGTTTGTGCGACAAAGGAGTTGAAGTTTTACAAGGATAATGTTGACCGGCGGATATGACATCTTTGAAGAAGCAGAGCATGACCCTTTGTTGAAATTTAAGTCGGCAGACGATACCAAGCTAGTTGAATTTGTTCCTGGCGATTCATCCAAGCAGTTCAATATCAATGCTAATTTGGATCCAAAATAAGAAAGAGCGCTCATCGGGTTCATCCGTGAGAACCGGGACATCTTTGCATAGAAGCCTTCAGACATGCCAGGTGTACCAAGGGAACTCACTGAGCACACTCTCAATATTGATCCAAATTTTAAACCGTTCAAACAGTTCCTTCGTCTTCTCAATGAGGAGAGGCATAAGGCTATTGGTGAGGAGGTAGCCCGGCTCTTGGCGGTCGGGTTCATTGTTGAAGTTTTTCACCCAGAGTGGTTGGCTAACCTGGTGCTGGTGCTCAAGAAAAACGGCACCTAGCGCATGTGTGTGGATTATACAGACTTAAACAAAGCTTGTCCGACTGATCCCTTTGCTCTCCCCCGTATTGATCAAATTATTGATGCTACGGCGGGTTGTGAGCGTCTAAGTTTTTTGGATGCTTATTCTGGTTATCATCAGATCAAGATGGCAGTTAAGTACTAGGAGAAGACAGCCTTTATCACTCCCTTTGGAGCCTTCTATTATGTGTCTATGCCTTTTGGGCTCAAGAGTGCCTAGGTGATTTACCAGCGGTGCTGAGTTGTCTTCATGATCAGATTGGGCGCAATGTTCATGCTTATGTGGATGATATTGTGGTGAAGTTCGGGAAGAAGGAGACCTTGATAGATGATTTAAAGGAAACCTTTGACAATCTCCGGATCTACAAGATGATGCTTAAACCGGCCAAGTGTGTTTTTGGTGTGCTAGTAGGCAAGCTCTTGGGTTTCCTGGTTTCAGAACGGGTCATTGAAGCTAAACCGGAGAAGATAAAGGCTATCACCTCTCTGGCTAAACCATGATGTTCAGTGCTTGGCGGGTCATATTGCGGCCTTAAGCCGGTTCATAAGCCAGTTGGGTGAGAAGGCCATCCCTCTTTACCAGATGATAAGAAGACAAATCACTTTGTCTGGAGTGATGTTGCTGATCAGGCATTTGAGGCCTTGAAGAAAAAATTGTCGGAGCCATCGGTTCTTGCTGCTCCCATTGATAAGGAGCCTTTGTTGTTATATGTGGCTGCCAATAGCAGAGCTGTCAGTGTAGCCATTGTGGTGGAAAGGAAGGAGGCAGGGAAGGAGCATCTGGTTCAACGGCCGGTTTACTACATCAGTGAGGTGCTTATTGAGTCCAAGCAGAGGTATCCACATTGGCAAAAGTTGGTATATGGGGTTTTCATGGCTAGTTGAAAGCTCAAGCAATATTTTTTGGGTCATCCTATCACTGTGGTTAGTTCTACTCCTTTAGGGGATATTATTCAAAACAGAGAAGCCACGGGTCGGGTAGCCAAGTGGGCCATTGATCTTGGACCTCATCATTTGAAATATATGTCTCGAACAGCCACTAAGTCTCAAGCGCTTGTGGATTTCATAAATGATTGGATAGAGCTGCAGATGCCTGAGGAGAAGCCGGATAACACTTACTGGACTATTCACTTTGATGGATCTAGGCAGTTGGAAGGCTCGGGGGCTGGAGTTGTCTTGACTTCCCCACGAGGTGATAAATTTTCTTATGTTCTCCGGTTGATGTTCCCTTGTACTAACAATGCAGATGAGTACGAGGCCTTGCTCCATGGTCTTCGGATGGCTAAGGAGATGAACTTGAGCCAGGTGAGGTGTTTCGGCGACTCAGATCTGGTAGCTCAGCAAGTTTCTGGCACTTGGGACTCTAAGGATCCGCTCATGGCGGCTTATCGTCAAGAGGTTGATGTTATTGTAGGTCACTTCAAGGGTTATCAAGTTGAACATGTTGATCGCAGGAAAAATGAGGCGGCTGATGCTTTAAGCCGGTTAGGGTCTCAGCGTAAGCCGGTGCCACCTAATACTTTCCTGGATATTCTGCATAACCCTTCTATCAAATTGCCTACAGAAAAGGATCTTGCTATTCCTGACCCAGAAGCATAATTGGTGGTGGCTCTTCATGCTATTCCCGACTGGACGGTTCCATATTTGGCTTATATGACCGGGGCGAGTTACCTGAGGATGAAACTTTGGCCAGGAAGATAACCCGGCGGTCTAAGTCAATGACTATTGCCAATGGAGTGTTGCATCATCGCAGTGTCACAGGGGTGTTTCAATGTTGTGTTTCTCCTGAAGAAGGATGTGAGATTTTACAAGATATTCATGAAGGAGATTGTGGTCATCATTCCGGTTCTAAGTCTCCCGTAGCCAAGGCTTTCCGTCATGGGCTTTATTGGCTGATGGCTCATGCTGATGGTGAGGATCTAGTCAGTAAATATGATGGTTGTCAGAAGTGTTCACAGCAAGCTCATGTGCCGGCTCAAGAATTGAGGATGATTCCAATTTCTTGGTCGTTTGCAGTCTGGGGCTTGATATGATTGGGCCTTTCAAGAGGTCCAAAGATAAAAAGACTCACCTTTTGGTGGCGGTTGACAAGTTTACAAAATGGGTTGAAGCAAAGCCAGTTAGCAAGTGTGATGCGGCGATAGCGGTTCAATTGTTCAAAAAGGTGATTTTCCGTTTTGGCTTTCCCCATAGTATTATAACTGATAATGGCACTAATTTATCCAAGGGTGCTATGAAAGAATTTTTTCAACATGAGCATATCCGGCTTGATGTATCATCAGTGGCTCACTCCCAGTCTAATGGTCAAGTTGAGAGAGCCAATCAAGATATCCTGAGAGGCATCAAGCCCCGGCTTATGGTTCCTTTGCAGAGGACGCCGGGTTGTTGGGTGGAGAAGTTACCCTCAGTGTTATGGAGTATCAATACTACCCCCAACAGATCTATGGGTTACACGACTTTCTTCATGGTTTACCGAGCAAAGGCAGTTCTCCCTAGTGACATCCGTCATGACTCGCCCTGTGTGGCGGCTTATGTTGAAGCTGACAATGAAAAGCATGTCAGGATGCACGCACTTGACCTGTTAGATGAGGAGTGTGACCTTGCGGCGGCTCATTCGGTGATTTACCAAAATTATTTAATTTTGCTTCCATGATTTTCATGTGAATGTGCTTACATTTTTGTCCAATATAATGCAGAAATAAAACTGCTTCGTTTATTAATGAATTTTCTTTCATGATGAATTAAACTTGTCATGATTAATAGAAATGTGGTTTCTACTCCCTTTGTAAAGAAATATAAGAGCATTTAGATCCTTATATTTCTTTATGAAGGGTGTACCTAATAAAAAAATCATGGATTGACATAACCAAATAAGACCTTCTTCCGATAAGTAATGACCATTATTTTGGGTATGCATAACACATGAAGCTTATTATGGAAGTAATTCCAGGAAATAGAAATATGTTCAATGTGCTTTCATCGTATAAAAGTCATGCTTGCAAAACTACAAACCATGCTTCCTAATCCTAGTCATTTCCACCTCCAAACACTGTCGTGGAGTGTGCTACCTTTACTTTTCGTCCCGTATGATTACATGTGTACATAGTATATGCACTTCTAGCCTACTATGTTGCACCGCCACTATGGTCCCGTCTCGTCACGGCCCCTCGCCGCTCTGCTCCATGCCTCCATCCATCATGTTTGTCATACCCTCGATGACCTCCTTTTGTCCCACAAATATGTGGATGTTGACATCATGAGCCTTATGAGTCCAGTTCGGTGCAACTAGGCCGGCACCCTTGACCTTCGACAAACGAGTATGTGTCTTACTAGTTGGCTTCCAAAATGATGACAAAACATTGGACACTGAGATGCTCGACCTCATGCCGCGCATTGTGCCCACCAACGATGATCTTGACATGCTCACCATTGGTAAAGCATGATCTTCTGCTCTCGTTAGCCCTACAGAAGTTTAGGAAGCATGAGTAGCTTGATTTGGATACAAATATGACGCCTATGAAACAATACCCACACATGGAAAAGAAGAAAATTGGATACAATATAGAAGCACATGAAGTAATTAATCCGTACACAACGAAGAAGCATAACTATTCTGCATATAAAGCAAACAATGCACCATGAAGAAACACACGTATGATACAAATGAATCATGAAAAAATGGAGGCATCATACCCATGCAATCTCAACATAATTTCTACATGGTGGAAGAATTTTTTTTAAATGGGGATATAAAAGATTTCTGCACAGACATTGAAATTAAAGACAACGGTTCAAATGGGGGTGCATCAAATTCATGCAATCTCAACATAATTTCTGCATGTATTTTGCCCATAATATATCTGAAATTTAGGAAGCATGATTGAGTTGTCAGTTGAGAAAAAACATGATGCCTGAACGCAAGTACAAGGCATGGACATGAAGCAATGCTAAACACAATGTAGAAGCTCAAGTTTAATATGTACGAAACATGAAAAATAAAAATGAAACAAAAACTAGTATTGACGCCAACCGAGGAGGCATATTTGTATGATGTACATACCACAAGTCACGGCTGTAACTGGAGCAGGGCCTTCCCATGGTGGAGATAAGCACGAGGGAGAGTCCGCCATGTCGTCAGCTGGCAGTTGGTTGTGCGCCGATACCCGTGCAACTGCCAAACAGGAGAACACACTAGTAGGTGGAGCAGAAGCTATAGAGAGGCATGGAGCATGTTGGCTGGTAAAGAGAGCCAGAGTGGCGAGAAGAATGGCGAAGATGGCGCTGACATGGGGTTTGGGTCAGTTTGGCTCCGAGCAATTTATTTCCGATAAGGAGATACAGGAGCCTGGGCGTGTAAATTAGGTTGTTTGAAAACATATCTGGGGCATGATTTTGATTGGTTCTCTTGGTGTGAGATCAAAGACAAATGGACGATCAATAACCGGTTTGATGAATTCTACCCATCAGTGATACGTCCATTTTGCATCATGTTTTTATATCAATATTTATTGCATTATGGGCTGTTATTACACATTATGCCTATTCTCTCTTATTTTACAAGGTTTACATGAAGAGGGAGAATGCCGGCAGCTGGAATTCTGGGCTGGAAAATGATCAAATATTAGAGACCTATTCTACACAACTCCAAAAGTCCTGAAACTCCACGGAAGTCGGTTTTGGAATATATAAAAATTATTGATCGAAGAAAGCACCAGAGGGGGGCCACCCACCATCCACGAGGGTGGGGGCGCGCCCGACCCCCTGGGCGTGCCCTCCTGTCTCGTGGCCCCCTGGCAGGCCTCCGGTGCCCATCTTTGGCTATATGAAGTCTTTCGCCCTGGAAAAAATCATAAGCAAGCTTTCGGGACGAAGCACCGCCGCCACGAGGCAGAACCTTGGCGAAACCAATCTAGGGCTCCGGCGGAGCTGTTCTGCCGGGGAAGCATCCCTCCGGGAGGGGGAAATCATCACCATCGTCATCACCATCAATCCACTCATCGGGAGGGGGTCAATCTCCATCAACATCTTCACCAGCACCATCTCATCTCAAACCCTAGTTCATCTCTTGTATCCAATCTTTGTCTCAAAACCTCAGGTTGGTACCTGTGGGTTGCTAGTAGTGTTGATTACTCCTTGTAGTTGATGCTAGTTGGTTTATTTGGTGGAAGATCATATGTTCAGATCCTTTATGCATATTAATACCCCTCTAATTATGAACATGAATATCATTTGTGAGTAGTTACGTTTGTTCCTGAGGACATGGGAGAATACTTGCTATAAGTAGTCATGTGAATTTGGTATTCGTTCGATATTTTGATGAGATGTATGTCGTCTTTCCTCTAGTGGTGTCATGTGAACGTCGACTACATGACACTTCACCATTGTTTGGGCCTAGTGGAGGGCATTGGGAAGTAATAAGTAGATGATGGGTTGCTAGAGTAACAGAAGCTTAAACCCTAGTTTATGCGTTGCTTCGTAAGGGGCTGATTTGGATCCACATGTTTCATGCTATGGTTAGGTTTACCTTAATACTTCATTTGTAGTTGCGGATGCTTGCAAGAGGGGTTAATCATAAGTGGGATGCTTTTCCAAGGAAGGGTAGTACCCAAACACCGGTCCACCCACATATCAAATTATCAAAGTAACGAACCCGAATCATATGAGCGTGATGAAAACTAGCTTGACAATAATTCCCATGTGTCCTCGGGAGCGTTTTCCTTTATATAAGAGTTTGTACAGGCTTGTCCTTTGCTATCACTTGTTACTATGGAAAGTAATCCTTTGAGGGGCTTGTTCGGGGTATCTTTACCCTAACCAGTAGAGCAAAGAGTTGCTCCTCAACCTACTGAAAATGTTTACTTTGAAATTCCTTCGGGTATGATAGAGAAACTGCTAGCTAATCCTTTTACAAGAGATGGAACATTGCATCCTGATTTGCACCTAATCTATGTGGATGAAGTTTGTGGATTATTTAAGCTTGCAGGTATGCCCGAGGATGTTATCAAGAAGAAGGTCTTCCCTTTATCTTTGAAGGGAAAGGCATTGACATGGTTTAGGCTATGTGATGATATTGGATCATGGAACTACAACCGATTGAAATTGGAATTTCATCAGAAGTTTTATCCTATTCATCTGGTTCATCGTGATCGTAATTATATATATATATATATATATATATATATATATAATTTTTTGCCTCGCGAAGGAGAAAGCATCACTCAAGCTTGGGGGAGGCTTAAGTCAATGTTATATTCATACCCCAATTATGAGCTCTCAAGAGAAATTATTATTCAAAAAATTTATGCTCAACTTTCTCTCAGTAATCACTCCATGCTCGATACTTCTTGTACTGGATCTTTTATGATGAAGACTATTGCATTCAGATGGGATTTATTGGAAAGAATTAAACGCAACTCTGAAGATTGGGAACTCGGCGAAGGTAAGGAGTCAGGTATAGCACCTAAGTTTGATTGTGTTAAATCTTTTATGGATACCGATGCTTTTCGTGAATTTAGCACTAAATATGGACTTGACTCTGAGATAGTAGCTTCTTTCCGTGAATCCTTTGCTACTCATGTTGATCTCCCTAAGGAGAAGTGGCTTAAATATCATACTCCCATCACAGTAAAATTAGTTGAACCTATTAAAGTTGAAGAAAAGACTATCACTTATAATGTTAATCCTATTGTTCCTACCGCTTATATTGAGAAACCACCTTTCCCTGTTAGAATAAAGGATCATGCTAAAGCTTCAACTGTGGTTCGTAAGAGTAATACTAGAACACCTACACCCTTTGAGCAAATTAAAGTTGAGCCTAGTATTGCTATGGTTAAAGATCTCTTGGTTGATAATATTGATGGGCATGTTATTTACTTCCGTGATGAAGCTGCTAGAATTGCTAGACCTGATACTAAAAATAAACATAGACCTGTTGTAGGCATGCCTGTTATCTCTGTTAGAATAGGAGATCATTGCTATCATGGCTTATGTGATATGGGTGCTAGTGCGAGTGCAATACCTCATTCTTTATATGAAGAAAGTATGCATGATATTGCACCTGCTGAGTTAGAAGGTATTGATGTTACAATTAAGCTTGCCAATAGAGATACTATTTCACCGGTTGGGATTGTTAGAGATGTTGAAGTCTTGTGTGGGAAAGTTAAATATCCTGCTGATTTTCTTGTTCTTGGTTCCCCACAAGATGACTTTTGTCCCATTATATTTGGTAGACCCTTCTTGAATACTGTTAATGCTAAGATAGATTGCAAAAAGGATATTGTTTCTGTTGGTTTAGGGGATATGTCTCATGATCTTAATTTTTCTAAATTCTCGTGATAAAGAATTGCCTAGTAAAGATGAAATTATTGGTCTTGCTTCTATTGCCATGCCTCCTAATGATCCTTTAGAACAATATTTGCTAGACCATGAAAACGATATGTTTATGAATGAAAGAAGGGAAATAGATGAAATATTCTTTAAACAGGGACCTATTTTGAAACACAACTTGCCTATCGAAATTCTAGGGGATCCTCCTCCACCCGAGGGTGATCCCGTGTTTGAGCTTAAACCATTACCTGATACTCTTAAATATGCTTATCTTGATGAAAAGAAGATATATCCTATTATTATTAGTGCTAACCTTTTAGAGTAGGAAGAAGAGAAATTGTTGAAAACTCTGAAGAAGCACAGTGCTGGTATTGGATATACTCTTGATGATCTAAGGGCATTAGTCCCACTCTATGCCAGCACAAAATAAAATTGGAGAAAGGCGCTAAACCGGTTGTTGATCACCAACGGCGGTTAAATCCTAAGATGAAAGAAGTGGTAAGAAAAGAAATACTAAAGCTTCTAGAGGCAGGTATAATTTATCCCGTTGTTGATAGTCAGTGGGTAACTCCTGTCCATTGTGTCCCTAAGAAAGGAGGTATTACTGTTGTTCCTAATGATAAAGACGAATTGATCCCATAAAGAATTGTTACAGGTTATAGAATGGTAATTGATTTCCGCAAATTAAATAAAGCTACTAAAAAGGATCATTAGCCTCTACCTTTCATTGATCAAATGCTAGAAAGATTATCCAAACATACACATTTTTGCTTTCTAGATGGTTATTCTGGTTTCTCTCAAATACCTGTGTCAAAAGAGGATCAAGAAAAGACCACCTTTACTTTACCTTTTGGTACCTTTGCTTATAGACGTATGCCTTTTGGTTTATGTAATGCACATGTTACCTTTCAAAGATGTATGACTGCTAAATTCTCTGACTTCCGCAAAAAGATTGTTGAGGTATTCATGGATGATTTTTCTGTATATGGAACTTCTTTTGATGATTGCTTAAGCAACCTTGATCAAGTTTTGCAGAGATGTGAAGCAACTAATCTTGTCTTGAATTGGGAGAAGTGCCACTTTATGGTTAATGAAGGCATTGTATTGGGGCATAAAATTTCTAAAAGAGGTATTGAAGTTGATAAAGCTAAAGTTGATGCTATTGAAAAGATGCCGTGTCCTAAGGACATTAAAGGTATAAGAAGTTTCCTTGGGCATGCCAGTTTTTATAGGATGTTCATTAAAGACTTCTTAAAAAATTCTAGGCCTCTAACTAATCTCTTACAAAAAGATGTTCCTTTTGTCTTTGATGATGATTGTGTAGAAGCATTTGAAATACTTGAGAAAGCTTTGATTTCTGCACCCATTGTTCAGCCACCTGATTGGAATTTACCCTTTGAAATTATGTGTGATGCTAGTGATTATGTTGTAGGTGTTGTTTTAGGACAAAGAGTTGATAAGAAATTAAATGTTATCGAATATGCTAGTAAAACTCTAGATAGTGCCCAGAGAAATTATGCTACTACTGAAAAAGCATTTTTAGCAGTTGTATTTGCTTGTGATAAGTTCAGACCTTATATTGTTGATTCTAAATTAATTATTCACACTAATCATGCTGCTATTAAATATCTTATGGAAAATAAAGATGCTAAACCGAGACTTATTAGATGGGTTCTCCTACTACAAGAATTTGATTTGCATATTATTGATAGAAAGGGAGCTGAGAACCCCGTTGCAGACAACTTGTCTAGGTTAGAGAATGTTCTTGATGACCCACTACCTATTGATGATAGCTTTCCTAGTGAACAATTAGCTGTCATAAATGCTTCTCATACTGCTCCATGGTATGTTGATTATGCCAATTACATTGTTGCTAAATTTATACCACCTAGTTTCACATACCAACAAAAGAAAAAGTTTTCTATGATTTAAGACATTGCTTCTGGGATGACTGTAACACCCTCGATGCGGTTATATCTCCTACGTGTTGAAGCACGACTTAGAGGCATAACCGCATTGAAAACAATGTCGCAAGTAAGGTAATCTTCACAACAACCCATGTAAATATATAAAAGGGGAAAGGATACATAGTTGGCTTACACTCGCCATGTCACACAAATACATGAATAACATTACATTCATCCAATACACTCATGGTCCGACTATGGTACCAAAATAAAAGATCAACCCCACCATGCGACACGGTCCCTGATCGCCCCAACTGGGCACCACTACTGATCATCTGGAAAAGACACATAGTAATGGCGAGAGTCTTCATCGAACTCCCACTTGAGCTCAAGCGCATCGTCTGGAATGGTATCATCTGTCCCTGCATCTGGTTTTGGAAGTAAACTGTGAGTCACGGGGACTCAGCAATCTCGCACCCTCGCGATCAAGACTATTTAACCTTATAGGTAAGGCAAGGTAATATGTGGAGCTGCAGCAAGCGACTAGCATATAGGGTGGCTAACCTGTTCGCAAAAGAGAGCGAGAAGAGAAGGCAAAAGCACGGTCGAACAACTATGATCAAGAAGTGATCCTAGAACAACCTACGTCAAGCATTTACTCGAACACCGTGTTCACTTCCCGGACTGCGCCGAGAAGAGACCATCACGGTTACACACGCGGTTGATTCATTTTAATTAAGTTAAGTTTCAAGTTATCTACAACCGGACATTAACAAATTCCCATCTGCCCATAACCGCCGGCACGGCTTTTGAAAGTTCAAATCCCTACAGGGGAGTCCCAACTTAGCCCATCACAAGCTCTCACGATCAACGAAGGATATTCCTTCTCCCGAGACATTCCGATCAGACTCGGCATCTCGGTTTTATAAGACATCCTCGACAATGGAAAAACAAGTCCAGCAACACCACCCGAATGTGCCGACAAATCCCGATATGAGCTCCACATATCTCATTCTCAGGGCACACTCGGATAAGCAATACGTACAACTAAAACCAGCCCTCGAATTTTCCCGAGGTGGCGCTGCAAGGGGCTCTAGTTTGGACCAACACTCAAAGGAGCACTGGCCCGGGGGGTTTAAATAAAGATGACCCTTGGGCTCCGGAAACCCAAGGGAAAAAGAGGCTAGGTGGAAAATGGTAAAACCAAGGTTGGGCATTGCTGGAGGAGTTTTATTCAAGGCGAACTGTCAAGGGGTTCCCATTATAACCCAACCGTGTAAGGAACGCAAAATCCGGGAACATAACACCGATATGACGGAAACTAGGGCGGCAAGAGTGGAACAAAACACTAGGCATAAGGCCGAGCCTTCCAAACTTTATCAAGTATATAGGTGCATTAAGATAAACAAGATAATATGGTGATATCCCAACAATAAACAATGTTCCAACAAGGAACGATCTCCAATCTTCACCTGCAACTAGCAACGCTATAAGAGGGGCTGAGCAAAGTGGTAACATAGCCAATCAACGGTTTGCTAGGACATGGTGGTTAGAGGTTTGACATGGCAATTTGGGAGGCATGATAAGCAAGTGGTAGGTATCGTAGCATAGGCATAGCAAAAGAGCGAGCATCTAGCAAGCAAAGATAGAAGTGATTTCGAGGGTATGATCATCTTGCCTGCAAAGTTGCCAGAGTTGACTTGATCCTCGTAAGCGAACTCAACAGGCTCCTCGTTTGCAAAATCGTCTCCCGGCTCTACCCAAACAAGACAAACAAGCAAAAGAAACACAATCAACCACGTGCAATGCTCAAACAACATGATGCAAACATGGTATGCTATGCGGGATGCGATATGTGATGCATATGCAAGATTTGACAAGGAATGATTGAACCTGGCCTCAACTTGGAAATCCAAGAGTGCCACTGGAAAGGTGAGGTGATTTCGGTTGAAATCGATATAAAGATCACCGGAATCGGATGCACGGTTTGGAAATGGCAAGCAAAACAAATATGGCACCGGTCTGCGATAAACAGCAAGTGACCAACTAAATGCATCAAGATAAATATGCTACAGCACTCAAACATGACAACAAAATACATGGCAGGGATCCACTCATGATGCTTGACACAAGATGAACACTGAGCTACGGCTAATTCATCCACTAACAGGGTCAAACAAGCATGGCAAAAGTGCAAATGATAACAGGTTTCAGACTTAGTGAAATTAACACAAGTCTGGAATTTAACATCAGGAAGCACACTTTAGAGCATGAAAACTACATGCTACAGGAACTTAACATGGCAAATCAAGGCATGACATGAAGCTACTCAAAGCATTTAACAAAAGTCCCTTAGTGACCTTGAGCCAAAATGGATCAGAAAATACAATTGCAAGCATGTGAACATGGAAAAAACATAAACAGATCTCAGACTTATGAAAAACTGGAGCATGCAAATCAGTTAACTAGTAGGCATGTTTACGAGCTCGATGCACTCACTACAGAGCATGGCATGACAAACTAAGCATACACCCATCAAGAATACATGACATAGAAGCTAGACATGGCAAGAACAACAACATAGCATGCACGGATCAATAGCAACATCCTCGGCAAAATCACTAATCACGTCAACAATCTGCCAGGATTCACGAAATAGCAAAAGTAGAGCTCGATTGACTCAAGCTAGGGTGCTCCATAATTGCAAAAAAAGACATGGATGGATAGAGCACCACAAGGTTAACAAATCATCCTTACTGTTCATCCTCAAAAGAGGCACGGGTCACTAGGAAACAACATGAACATATGGCATACCGAAAAATCAGGACAAGGACTTTGTGAAATTCTAAGTCCGTGAAATCAGCATTACCGATTACGCTACTTTGCAAGCTTGTGCTAGTCACCACACATATCACAAAAATACATGGTAAGCACCTCTGTAAAGATGGCATGGCATATAACAAAACACATGTAGAGCTCAGGAGCATATCATGCACACATTAAACATGGCAAAAATGACAAATATCTATTTGATGAAACAGATCTGGCAAATTTATCACATAGCCCTCTTCGAACAGCATTTCGGGCAACAAGATGAGCTCAAATGAAAATGATGCAATGAGATGAAATGATGTACTCGTTGAGGCGAACATTTTGATATGCTACACACACGATTCGGAGCTACGGATGCAGAGTTATAGCATGCGGAAACAAATGCAAAATAGCTAGGGTTTTCGAGGAAGAAGTCAACCGATCTAGATCTGAAGTTACTGTAGCAGGCACTGTAGCTTCGCGATTTCGCCGGAGACAATGGACGCGGCGTCCGGCGTCGACGAGGTTCGCCGGGGAGGAGGGCTCCGGCCGGAGGAGGACACCGGGAACAGAGGGGTTCGCCGTCGGCGTGTGAGGAGAGGAGAGGCGGCGGGCGCGGGGCGCCGCGGTGGTTGGTCGGCGGCCGAGGCGGAGGGTTCGGCGACGAGGTGCGCCGTGGCGGAGGCGGTCGGCGACGAGGTGCACCGCGGCGGAGGCGGTCGGCGACGAGGTGTGCCGAGGTGGAGGCGGTCGGCGGCTTCGGCGGCGGACGCGAGGAGGATGAAGGCGGGCGGCGGCGGAGCGATCTGGGCCACGGGGGCCCAACGCGGGCCGGGCGGGCCGCGCGCGGTGGTGCCGGAGGGGAGGACACGTGGCGCGCTCTCACTGGACGAAGGCGGCGGCGGAGAGGTGTCCGGCCGGAACAGACATGTCCGGCATGGCGCGAGGAGGATTTCTAGGGTTTCGGGGGAAGAAGACCCGTGATTTCGGAAGGGGATCTATTTATAGGCATAGAGGGAGCTAGGAAGCTCCAAATGGAGTGTGGTTTTCGGCCACGCGATCGTGATCGACCGCTCTATGTGATGGAAGGGTCTTTGGTGGGTTTTGGGCCAAATTGGAAAGGTGTTGGGCTGCAACACAAACGAGGCCTTCTCGGTCCCTCGGTTAACCGTTGGAGTATCAAACGAAGTCCAAATGGTACGATACTTGACAGGCGGTCTACTGGTAGTAAACCAAGGCCGCTTGGCAAGTCTCGGTCCAATCCGGAAATGTTTAACCCCCACACATGAAAAGAAGTAGAAAGGGGCACCGGAGGAGATAGGAGCGCCAAAATGCAAAACGGACAATGGGGAAAATGCTCGGAAGCATGAGACGAACACGTATGCAAATGCGATGCACATGATGACATGATATGAGATGCATGACAAAAGCAACAACACACGGAGACAAAAACCCGAACCCGAGGAAAATAAAATAACTTAGGCCGGAAACGGCAAGAGTTGGAGTACAGATAAGGTAACTTACATCCGGGGTGTTACAACACTCCACCACTACGAAAGAATCTCGTCCTGAGATCTAGGACTGGAAACACGCCGGGTACTCAGAATGGAGGTGATCCTCGCGTTCCCAGGTGGCTTCACGGTCGGAATGGTGTGACCACTTGACTTTGAGGAATTTGATTGACTTATTGCGAGTCTTGCGTTCAGTCTCTTCAAGAATAGCAACTGGGTGCTCACGATAAGAGAGGTCTTCTTGGAGATCAATGTCTTCGAAGTTGACTATGCGGTCAGCAGTCTTGAAGCACTTGCGGAGCTGAGAGACATGGAACACGTCGTGCATGTTTGCAAAGTTGGAGGGAAGCTCGAGTTGATAGGCGAGATCGCCTCTCTTGCTGACGATCTTGAAAGGACCCACGTATCTAGGGGCAAGCTTCCCTTTGATACCGAAGAAACGAGTACCTTTCATTGGAGAGACGCGGAGGTAAACATGGTCTCCGATCTCGAAAGCCAAATGACGATGCTTACTATCATAGTAGCTCTCCTGGCGCGATTGCGCTGCTTTGAGGTTATCACGAATGACTTTGCACATTTCCTCTGCCTCTGTGATCAAGTCATTTCCAAGAAGTTGACGTTCACCGGTCTCTGACCAGTTAAGAGGAGTACGGCACTTCCTGCCATAGAGAATTTCAAATGGGGCCTTGCCCAAACTCGCTTGAAAGCTGTTGTTGTAGGAGAACTCGGCATATGGAAGACAATCTTCCCACTTCATACCGAAAGAGATAATGCAAGCCCTGAGCATATCTTCGAGAATCTGATTGACACGCTCGACTTGACTGCTAGTTTGAGGATGAAAAGTTGTGCTAAAACGGATGCTGGTGCCCATGGCCTTCTGAAAAGAATCCCAAAACTTGTAGGTAAAGATGCTGCCACGGTCTAAAGAGATCAACTGTGGAATGCCATGCAGAGATACAATCCGAGAGGTATAAAGCTCCGCCAATTGAGCTGGAGTGATATACTCTTTGATAGGCAGAAAGTGAGCCACTTTAGTGAGTTTGTCGATGACAACGAATATAGAATCATTGCCATGCTTGGACTTTGGAAATCCCGTCACGAAGTCCATCTCAATGTGGTCAAACATCCATTCTGGAATGGCAAGAGGTTGGAGGAGACCAGCTGGTCGTTGGTGTTCTGCCTTCACTCTTCTGCAGACATCACATTCAATCACGAACTGAGCAATCTCGCGCTTCATTCGAGTCCACCAATACGCTTGCTTGAGGTCATGGTACATCTTCGTGCTCCCAGGGTGGATAGAGATGAGTGAATTTTGAGCCTCGTTCATAATGACTTTACGAAGGTCACCTTTAGGCACAACAATGCGATCCTCGAAGAAGAGAGTATCCTTGCCATCAAGGCGATAGCACTTGTACTTGGGTTGACTCTTGGCAATCCCAATCTTCACCTTCTTCACCATAGCATCAAGAAGTTGAGCCTCGCGAATATGATCTTCCAAAGTAGGAGAGACTTGAAGGTTGGCGAGGAAACCTTGAGGAACAACTTGCAGATTGAGTTTGCGGAAAGCTTCACAAAGCTCGAGTTGGTAAGGCTTGAGAATCAAACTATTGCAGTAAGCCTTCCTGCTCAATGCATCAGCAATTACATTGGCCTTGCCTGGAGTATATTCGATGCTCGGATTATACTCTTGAATCATTTCGACCCAACGAGTCTGCCTGAGGTTGAGATTAGGCTGAGTGAAGATGTACTTGAGACTCCTATGGTCAGTGAAGATGTCCACTTTTCTTCCCAATAAGAGATGTCTCAAAGTCAAAAGAGCATGCACAACTGCCGCCAACTCGAGGTCATGTGTGGGGTAGTTCTTCTCGTTGGGCTTCAACTGGTGAGAGGTATAAGCCACAACTTTCTTCTGTTGCATCAACATTGCACCAAGACCTTGAAGAGAGGCATCGCAGAAGACCTCGAATGGTTTGGATTCATCAGGAGGAGTCAAAACTGGAGCAGTGACTAATTTCTCTTTCAAGGTGTTGAAAGCGATGTCACATTCCAGAGACCAAACGTACTTGACGTGCTTCTGGAGAAGGTTTGAAAGAGGCTTCGCAATCTTTGAAAAGTTCTTAACGAACCTTCGACAATAGCTTGCGAGCCCAAGGAAGCTGCGGAGTTGCTTCACGTTCTGAGGTGGTTCCCAATTCACAATTGCAGACACCTTCTCAGGATTCACCGCAATGCCCTTGGCAGAGATGATATGCCCAAGATAGAGAACCTCATCGAGCCAAAACTCGCGCTTTGAGAACTTGGCATAGAACGGATGTTCACTGAGCTTATCCAGCACCAAACGCGAGTGCTTGGCATGATCTTCCTTGTTCTTGGAAAAGACCAAAATGTCATCGAGGTAGACCAAGACGAAGTCATTTGTGTAGGCGTTGAAGATGAAGTTCATCATGCGAGAGAAAGACGGAGGAGCGTTGACGAGGCCAAAAGACATGACAGTGTATTCATATGAACCATAGCTTGTTCGGAACGCTGTCTTGGGGATATCTTGTTCACGAATTCGGATCTGGTGATAGCCCATACGGAGATCAAGCTTGGAGAATACTTGAGCACCTTTGAGTTGTTTAAACAGCTCGTTGATGTTGGGAAGTGGGTACTTGTTCTTTATAGTCTTCTTGTTCAATGGACGGTAGTCAACACAAAGTCGGTCCATTCCATCCTTCTTCTTCACAAAAAGAACTCCACAACCCCATGGAGAAGAACTAGGTCGGATGAGACCCATTCGCTCTTGAATATCGAGTTGCTTCTTCAGCTCCTTCAACTCTTCAGGTCCAAGCTTGTAAGGACGTTTGCAAATAGGTTCCGTGCCAGGCTCAAGATCAATGACGAATTCAACTGGCCGGTGCGGAGGCATTCCTGGAAGCTCTTCTGGAAAGATGTCTTGATATTCGCAAACGACTGGAATTTGAGAGATGGCATCCAGTTCACCCTTCTCATTGAGAGAAAATAGACGGATGGTATCATCACGAGCGGCAAAGACAATTACATCCTCAGACGAATGAGTCAATTGAATCTGCCTGGCAGCATAATCAAGCTGAGCCTTGTGCTTAGAAAGCTAGTCCATTCCGAGAATAAGATCAATATCCGAGTCACCAAGAACATTTGGAGAAGACAAGAACTTATAGTCACCCAATGTGATTGAAACATCCGGAACGCATACTCAAGAAGTCATCTGACGGGCCGGAGAGACAATAGCCAACGGTTTTGGCAACACTTGAGTAACAAAATCATGCTTAGATGCAAAAGGTCTCGAGATGAAACAATGCGATGCACCAGTGTCAAAAAGAACTCTTGCAGGAATATCGTTAATAGGAAGGTTACCCATGATGACATCTGACGAGTCCTCTGCCTGAGCTGCATTCACCATGTTGACCTTGGCGTACTTGGGGTTATGCTTGACCACAGCTGTACTTGCCGATCTCACAGGAGGAGGAGGAGGGAGACGCCTCTGATTGAAGCATTTGTTGGCATAGTGACCCTTCTGTTGGCACTTGTTGCACGTGACCTCCGAGAGCGGATGGTGATACGGAGCACTCGATCTTGGAGCTTCAGACGAAGTCTTGTTCTGAAAGCCTAGGTTGGGTGGGTGGGAAGATCCACTGCCACCTTTGCTCTTCTGCTGATAATGCTAACAAAACGGAGGAGGAGGAAGCCAATACTTCTGCTGCTTAGCCACTTGAGTTGAGGAAGAAGGAGTAGCATCTCTGACTCACTTCTTGGAAGCATCACACTTCAGTTGAGCAGTCTCTTGCTTCATGCCATATTGTAAAACTCATCGTACCTCTTGGGCTCAAAGAGGACGAGAGCTAGCTGGATTTCTTCTCTGAGACCACCCCTGAACTGGTATATCATGCTCTTCTCGTCAGGGACGTCTTGCCTAGCAAAATGGGCGAGCTTCTGAAACATCTTGTTGTACTCGTAAATAGACATAGAGCCTTGCTTCAGGTTGCAGAATTCCTCACGCTTGCTTTCAACCACGCTCTGAGGAATATGATGAGCTTTGAAGTCTTGACGGAATTCATCCCAGGTAATCACACGGCCTCCTCTGGAATCTTTGTACTGGTGAAACCATTATGCAGCTTGGTCTTTGAGTTGGAAGGAAGCGAACTTGACAAAGTCCTCAGGCCTGATGTTACTGCACTCGAAATGCTTGCATATGTCCACGAGCCAATCATCAGCGTCTGTTGCCTCAACACAATTGCTGAAGGTCTTTGGCTGGTTAGCAAGGAACTGGTTGAGTGTAGCGAACTGATTTTGATTGTTGCCATGACCATGGTTCCCTTGGTTGCGCTCTTGAAGAAGTTGCATGATCAGCTGCGTGTTTGCATTGGTAGCGGCCATCACAGCTTGCCATGCCTCCGGAAGTGGAGGTGGTGGTGGCATATCAAGATTCAGAGTCGTGCGTGTTGGAGGAGCCATCCTGAAGAGGTTGACATCCGTTAGCACATTGGCAGAACAAATATTGAAGCTGAATCAAATGGGTTGAAATTGCAACATATAGTCTTCACATCCGAACCAAATGAACGAATGCATTCCAATCGAAACGGTCACATATCCATAATTGAGAAGCCACTTAGAATTGAGGTAGAAGAAAAACAACAAGGTACGGCACAAGAACGAATACTCGGTAAGGATCACCCAATCCCGAACCAAATATCCGCGGAAGAAGAACTAGAGCTACAAGAATTCCCACCTATGAAACTCCCGAACCTTTCCGGTTATGCAATCAGGTGTTGGGGATACAGGGGAAGCATAATATCTCACCTAGCAAATCCTACATCCAGCTGTATCCATCCTTCAACACATAACCGAGAAAAACTTCGGAAATCATTTACCTCAACCTTCAAAAAGCATCCGTTATACGAGTTATGGCAATACTCCCGAACTCCCGCCCCAATACTGGGTGGCGTCGAGGTTATCTCACCAACAACTGCATAAAAGAGATATTCGATGTCGGCGAAACTCAGGTATTCCAGAATCTCAACGATAAAATTGTGACAACAACACCTCGGAGCTCAACTCCCCGGGACACTGCCACAACCCCTAAATGACAGGAGGCACCAAGAACAACGTTCTCGTCACAAATCGATCGGAACGATTCCAAGATACCCGCGTGATCCTAAATTTTTTTTTAGTGAAATTTGAGAAGAGAAGAGTCAAAACTCTACATCAGGATGCCTTACCAGAGCGATGAAGGGACTGGGGAGTAAAAATAATTCCTAAACTCTTCGATATATAATTCCTAAATGACTCAAAACATTTTTCTAGACTCAACAACGCCAACGATTCGATCAAGCAGGGGGCTCCTAAGGTCGGGGAAGGCTCTGATTACCAACTTGTAACGCCCTCGATGTGGCTATATCTCCTACGTGTCGAAGCACGATTTAGAGGCATAACCGCATTGAAAGCAATGTCGCAAGTAAGGTAATCTTCACAACAACCCATGTAAATATATAAAAGGGGAAAGGATACATAGTTGGCTTACACTCGCCACGTCACACACATACATGAATAACACTACATTCATCCAATACACTCATGGTCCGACTACGGTACCAAAATAAAAGATCAACCCCAACATGCGACACGGTCCCTGATCGCCCCAACTGGGCACCACTACTGATCATCTGGAAAAGACACATAGTAACGGCAAGAGTCTTCATCGAACTCCCACTTGAGCTCAAGCGCATTGTCTGGAACGGTATCATCGGTCCCTGCATTTGGTTTTGGAAGTAAACTGTGAGTCACGGGGACTCAGCAATCTCGCACCCTCGCGATGAAGACTATTTAACCTTATAGGTAAGGCAAGGTAATATGTCGAGCTGCAGCAAGCGACTAGCATATATGGTGGCTAACCTGTTCGCAAAAGAGAGCGAGAAGAGAAGGCAAAAGCACGGTCGAACAACTATGATCAAGAAGTGATCCTAGAACAACCTACGTCAAGCATTTACTCCAACACCGTGTTCACTTCCCAGACTCCGCCGAGAAGAGACCATCACGGTTACACACGCGGTTGATTCATTTTAATTAAGTTAAGTTTCAAGTTATCTACAACCGAACATTAACAAATTCCCATCTGCCCATAACCGCGGGCACGGCTTTCGAAAGTTCAAATCCCTGCAGGGGAGTCCCATCTTAGCCCATCACAATCTCTCACCGTCAATGAAGGATATTCCTTCTCCCGAGACATTCCGATCAGACTCGGCATCTCAGTTTTACAAGACATCCTCGACAATGGTAAAACAAGTCCAGCAACACCGCCCGAATGTGCCGACAAATCCTGATAGGAGCTGCACATATCTCGTTCTCAGGGCACACTCGGATAAGCAATCCATACAACTAAAACCAGCCCTCGAGTTTCCCCGAGGTGGCGCTGCAAGGGGCTCTAGTTTGGACCAAAACTCAGAGGAGCACTGGCCCGAGGGGGGTTAAATAAAGATGACCCTTGGGCTCCGGAAACCCAAGGGGAAAAGAGGCTAGGTGGAAAATGATAAAACCAAGGTTGGGCATTGCTGGAGGAGTTTTATTCAAGGCGAACTTTCAAGGGGTTCCCATTATAACCCAACCGCGTAAGGAACGCAAAATCCGGGAACATAACACCGATATGACGGAAACTAGGGCGGCAAGAGTGGAACAAAACACTAGGCATAAGGCCGAGCCTTCCACCCTTTACCAAGTATATAGGTGCATTAAGATAAACAAGATAATATGGTGATATCCCATCAATAAACAATGTTCCAACAAGGAATGATCTCCAATCTTCACCTGCAACTAGTAACGCTATAAGAGGGGCTGAGCAAAGCGGTAACATAGCCAATCAACTGTTTGCTAGGACATGGTGGTTAGCGGTTTGACATGGCAATTTGGGAGGCATGATAAGCAAGTGGTAGGTATCGTAGCATAGGCATAGCAAAAAAGCGAGCATCTAGCAAGCAAAGATAGAAGTGATTTCGAGGGTATGATCATCTTGCCTGCAAAGTTGTCAGAGTTGACTTGATCCTCATAAGCGAACTCAACGGGCTCCTCGTTCGCGAACTCATCTCCTAGCTCTACCCAAACAAGACAAACAAGCAAAAGAAACACAATCAACCACGTGCAATGCTCAAACAATATGATGCAAACATGGTATGCTATGCGGGATGCGATATGTGATGCATATGCAAGATTTGACAAGGAATGATTGAACCTTGCCTCAACATGGAAATCCAAGAGTGTCACTGGAAAGGTGAGGTGATTTCGGTTGAAATCGATATAAAGATCACCGGAATCGGATGCACGGTTTGGAAATGGCAAGCAAAACAAATATGGCACCGGTCTGCGATAAACAGCAAGTGACCAACTAAATGCATCAAGATAAATATGCTACATCACTCAAACATGACAACAAAATACATGGCAAGGATCCACTCATGATGCTTGACAAAATATGAACACTGAGCTACGGCTAATTCATCCATTAACAGGTTCAAACAAGCATGGCAAAAGTGCAAATGATAACAGGTTTCAGACTTAGTGAAATTAACACAAGTCTGGAATTTAACATCAGGAAGCACACTTGAGAGCATGAAAACTACATGCTACAAGAACTTAACATGGCAAAGCAAGGCATGGCATGAAGCTACTCAAAGCACTTAACAAAATTCCATTAGTGACCTTGAGCCAAAAGGGATCAGAAAATACAATTGCAAGCATGTGAACATGGAAAAAACATAAACAGATCTCAGACTTATGAAAAACTGGAGCATGCAAATCAGTTAACGAGTAGGCATGTTTACGAGCTCGATGCACTCACTACAGTGCATGGCATGACAAACTAAGCATACATCCATCAAGAAGACATGGCATAGAAGCTAGACATGGCAAGAACAACAACATAGCATGCACGGATCAATAGCAACATCCTCGGCAAAATCGCTAATCACGTCAACAATCTGCCAGGATTAACGAAATAGCAAAAGTAGAGCTCGATTGACTCAAGCTAGGATGCTCCATAATTGCAAACAAAGACATGGATGGAGAGAGCACCACAAGGTTAACAAATCATCCTTAATGATCATCCTCAAAAGAGGCACGGGTCACTAGGAAACAACATGAACATATGGCATACCAAAAAATCAGGACAAGGACTTTGTGAAATTCTAAGTCCCTGAAATCAGCATTGCCGATTATGCTACTTTGCAAGCTTGTGCTAGTCACCACACATATCACAAAAATACATGGTAAGCACCTCTGTAAAGATGGCATGGCATATAACAAAACACATGTAGAGCTCAGGAGCATATCATGCACACATTAAACATGGCAAAAATGACAAATATCTATTTGATGAAACAGATCTGGCAAATTTATCACATAGCCCTCTTCGAACAGCATTTCGGGCGTCAAGATGAGCTCAAATGAAAATGATGCAATGAGATGAAATGATGTACT
This sequence comes from Triticum aestivum, assembly GCF_018294505.1. Taxonomy (NCBI): domain Eukaryota; kingdom Viridiplantae; phylum Streptophyta; class Magnoliopsida; order Poales; family Poaceae; genus Triticum; species Triticum aestivum. The sequence goes on along the minus strand of NC_057806.1, from coordinate 196,171,878 downwards.
CGTTGAGACGAACATTTTGATATGCTACAAACACGATTCGGAGCTACGGATGCAGAGTTATAGCATGCGGAAACAAATGCAAAATAGCTAGGGTTTTCGAGGAAGAAGTCAACCGATCTAGATCTGAAGTTACAGTAGCAGGCACTGTAGCTTCCCAATTTCACCGGAGACAATGGACGCGGCGTCCGGCGTCGACGAGGTTCGCCGGGGAGGAGGGCTCCGGCCGGAGGAGGACGCCGGGAACGGAGGGGTTCGCCGCCGGCGTGTGAGGAGAGGAG
>NC_057806.1:196159307-196171071 GCF_018294505.1 Triticum aestivum | reverse complement strand
GGCAGAGGCGGTCGGCGGCTGACGCGAGGAGGATGAAGGCGGGCGGCGGCGGAGCGATCTGGGCCGCGGGGGCCCAACGCGGGCCGGGCGGGCCGTGCGCGGTGGTGCCAGCGGGGAGGAACATGGCGCGCTCTCACTGGACGAAGGCGGCGGCAGAGAGCTGTCCGGCCGGAACAAACATGTCCGGCGCGGCGCGAGGAGGATTTCTAGGGTTTCGGGGGAAGAAGACCCGTGATTTTGGAAGGGGATCTATTTATAGGCATAGAGGGAGCTAGGAAGCTCCAAATGGAGTGCGGTTTTCGGCCACGCGATCGTGATTGAACGCTCTATGTGATGGAAGGGTCTTTGGTGGGTTTTGGGCCAAATTGGAAAGGTGTTGGACTGCAACACAAACGAGGCCTTCTCGGTCCCTCGGTTAACCGTTGGAGTATCAAACGAAGTCCAAATGGTACGAAACTTGACAGGTGGTCTACCGGTAGTAAACCAAGGCCGCTTGGAAAGTCTTGGTCCAATCCGGAAATGTTTAACCCCCACACATGAAAAGAAGTAGAAAGGGGCACCGGAGGAGATAGGAGCGCCGGAATGCAAAACGGACAACGGGGAAAATGCTCGGAAGCATGAGACGAACACGTATGCAAATGCGATGCACATGATGACATGATATGAGATGCATGACAAAGGCAACAACACACGGAGACAAAAACCCGAACCCGAGGAAAATAAAATAACTTAGGCCGGAAACGGCAAGAGTTGGAGTACAGATAAGGTAAATTACATCCAGGGTGTTACAATGACCCACACCTTTATAAAGAAGGATTAGATGGTGTTGTTAGACGTTGCGTACCTGAGCATGAACAGGAATAGATTTTACGCAAGTGTCACTCCGAGGCTTATGGAGGACACCGTGCTGGAGATAGAACTGCACATAAGGTATTGCAATCCGGTTTTTATTGGCCTACTCTCTTCAAGGATGCCCGTAAGTTTGTCTTGTCTTGTGATTAATGCCAAAGAATTGGTAATATTAGTAGACGTCAGGAAATGCCTCTGAATTATTCACTTGTTATTGAACCATTTGATGTTTGGGGCTTTGATTACATGGGACCGTTTCCTTCCTCTAATGGGTATACACATATTTTAGTTGTTGTTGATTACGTTACTAAGTGGGTAGAAGCTATTCCAACTAGTAGTGTTGATCATAACACCTCTATTAAGATGCTTAAAGAAGTAATTTTTTCGAGGTTTGGAGTCCCTAGATATTTAATGACTCATGGTGGTTCACACATTATTCATGGTGCCTTTCGTAAAATGCTTGCTAAGTATGATGTTAATTATAAAATTGCATGCCCATATCACCCACAGTATAGTGGTCAAGTAGAACTGAGTAATAGAGAGCTCAAATTAATTTTGCAAAATACTATTAATAGATCTAGAAAGAATTGGTCCAAGAAACTTGATGATGCATTATGGGCCTATAGAACTGCATATAAAAATCCTATGGGTATGTCCCTGTATAAGATGGTTTACGGTAAAGCATGTCACTTACCTCTCGAACTAGAACATAAGGCATATTGGTCCGTTAAATAGCTCGACTATGACTTCAAACTTGCCGGTGAGAAGAGACTATTTGACATTAGCTCACTCGATGAGTGGAGAACCCAGGCCTATGAAAATGCCTAACTGTTTAAAGAAAAAGTTAAAAGATGGCATGACAAAAAGATATAAAAACGTGAGTTTAATGTAGGTGATTATGTATTGTTATACAACTCTCGTTTAAGATTTTTTTGCAGGAAAACTCCTCTCTAAATGGGAAGGTCCTTACGTTATCGAGGAGGTCTATCGTTCCGGTGCCATAAAAATCAACAACTTCGAAGGCACAAATCCGAGGGTGGTGAATGGTCAAAGAATCAAACATTATATCTCATGTAATCCCATAAATGTTGAAACTAATGTTATTGACACCGTAACCCCGGAGGAGTATATAAGGGACACCTTCCAGAACGTTTCAGCCTCCGAAAAGGAATATGTATGTGGTACGGTAAGTAAACCGGCTCCAAAACAGTTCTAATAGCATTTTTTCTCTGTTTTGGAATATTCAAGAAAATAAGAAAAATAAGAAGCAGCCGGAAAGTACACAAGGCGTCCACGAGGGTGGAGGGTGCCCCTACCCCCCTGGGCGCGCCCCCTGTCTCGTGGGCACCTCGTGTGTCCTCCGGACTCCGTTTTCTTGCACGATACTTCTTTTGATCGGTAAAAATTCATTATATAATCTTCCGAAAGTTTTGACCACCGTATCACACAATTATCCTCTGTTTTGTTTCGAGCTGTTTTCTGCCACGGTTGTCACGGCCAGGCATCATGTCCTCCCCCTCCTCCAACAATGAGGGCGACGATGCTTGGCTAATGAAGGTAGAGCTGAAGAGATAAGAACCCGAGGAGATCAACAAGGATGATGGGATCAAGAAGGCCACGAAGGATCAAGCCCTGGCAGTAGAAGAAGAATACATCCTTCAACCTCATTACAATCTTCTTACACATACTGAAATTGAAGCTTTCAAGATGATTGAAATAGTTCGGGTGCAAAACAAGTATCTAACTCATGAAAATATTCTGTTGCAAGAGCATATCATCTCACTCAAGGGCATTATTCATAAGTTGGAGCATCTCCTATGCTCGATGCTGGATGACAAGCGTAGATCATCAACAATATTTTCTTCACCACCAAAGGAGAATTGAGTATCGGGTATGGGCACTCCCCTTGGCAACTTCCAAGCTTGGGGGAGTGCCCAGGTATCGTATCACCATCACACTTTTATCTTTACCGTTTTTCTTAGTTCAATCCTTTTGGTAATATCTTGATCTAGTAGAATAAAGTTTTAGTATGATTTAGTTTTGAGTTTGGCTCTATGATCCTTCTATGTAATCGAGTTCGTGAGCTATATATAATAAGGATTAGTTTTGAGTCAAGGGCTTGGTTATCTTGCTATGATCTTGAGAAATAAGAGAAAGAATAAAAATAGATAAAGAGATCATATTGATCTTATGGAGAGGAATGACTTCACATATAAAGATTATGATGAATAAAAGTTGTTGAGAGTTGACAAACATAGTTTTGGTCATCGTTGCAATTAATAAGAAGTAATAAAGAAAGAGAGGTTTTCACATATAAATATACTATCTTGGACATCTTTTATGATTGTGAGCACTCATTAAAATATGACATGCTAAAAAGTTGATGTTGGACAAGGAAGACAACGTAATGGGTTATGTTCTCTTACATCTAAAATAAATTATATTGGCATGGATCATCCAACATGTTGAGCTTGCCCTTCACCCTCATGCTAGCCAAACTCCTTGCACCAAGTAGAGATACTACTTGTGCTTCCAAATATCCTTAAACCCAGTTTTGCCATGAGAGTCCACCATATCTACCTATGGATTGAGTAAGATCCTTCAAGTAAGTTGTCATTGTTGCAAGCAATAAAAATTGATCTCTAAATATGTATGATCTATTAGTGTGGAGAAAATAAGCTTTATATGATCTTGTGATGTGGAAGAAATAAAAGCGACGGACTGCATAATGAAGATCCATATCACAAGTAGCAATACAAAGTGACGTTCTTTTGCATTAAGATTTCGTGCATCCAACCATAAAAACACATGACAACATCTGCTTCCCTCTGTGAAGGGCCTATCTTTTATTTTATTTTTTCTTATGCTTTATACAAGAGTCATGGTGGTCTTCACCTCTCCATTTTATGTTTTATCCTTTGGCAAGCACCTTGTGTTGGAAAGATCCTGATATATATAGCTAATTGGATGTGGGTTGCATAAACTATTATTGTTGACATTACCCTTGAGGTAAAAGGTTGGGAGGAAAAACTATAAGCCCCTATCTTTCTCTGTGTCTGATTAAAACTTCATACCCATAAATATTGCGTGAGTGTTAGCAATTGTGAAAGACTAAATGATAGCTGAGTATGTGGACTTGATGAAAAGCTCTTATATTGACTCTTTCGGATGTTATGATAAATTGCAATTGCTTCAATGATTGAGATTATAGTTTGTTAGTTTTCAATGAAGTTTCTGATTCATACTTTACATTGTGAATAAGATTGTTACTTTAGCATAAGAAATCATATGACTATATATATATATGTTGTTGTTCTAAGAATGATCATGATGCCCTCATGTCCATATTTTATTTTATCGACACCTCTATCTCTAAACATGTGGACATATTTTTCGATATCGGCTTCCGCTTGAGGACAAGCGAGGTCTAAGCTTGTGGGAGTTGATACGTCCATTTTGCATCATGCTTTTATATAGATATGTATTGCATGATGGGCTGTCATTACACATTATGTCACAATACTTATGCCTATTCTCTCTTATTTTACAAGGTTTACATGAAGAGGGAGAATGCCGGCAGCTGGAATTCTAGGCTGGAAAAGGATAAAATATTAGACACCTATTCTACACAACCCCAAAAGTCCTGAAACTCCACGGAAGTCAGTTTTGGAATATATAAAAATATTGAGCGAAGAAAGCACCAGAGGGGGGCCACCCACCATCCATGAGGGTGGGGGCGTGCCCTACCCCCTGGGCGTGCCCCCTATCTCATGGGCCCCTGGCAGGCCTCCGGTGCCCATCTTTGGCTATATGAAGCCTTTCGCCCTGGAAAAATCATAAGCAAGCTTTCAGGACGAAGCACCACCGCCACGAGGTGGAACCAATCTAGGGCTCCTGCGAAGCTATTCTCATCAGGAGGGGGTCAATCTCCATCAACATCTTCACCAGCACCATCTCATCTCAAACCCTAGTTCATCTCTTGTATCCAATCTTTGTCTCAAAACCTCAGATTGGTACCTGTGGGTTGCTAGTAGCGTTGATTACTCCTTGTAGTTGATGGTAGTTGGTTTATTTGGTGGAAGATTATATGTTCAGATCCTTTATGCATATTAATACCCCTCTGATTATGAACATGAACATGATTTGTGAGTAGTTACGTTTGTTCCTGGGGACATGGGAGAAGTCTTGCTATAAGTAGTCGCGTGAATTTGGTATTCGTTCGATATTTTGATGAGATGTATGTTGTCTTTCCTCTAGTGGTGTCATGTGAACGTCGACTACATGACACTTCACCATTGTTTGGGCCTAGGGGAAGGCATTGGGAAGTAATAAGTAGATGGTGGGTTGCTAGAGTGCCAGAAGCTTAAACCCTAGTTTATGCGTTGTTTCGTAAGGGGCTGATTTGGATCCACATGTTTCATGCTATGGTTAGGTTTACCTTAATACTTCATTTGTAGTTGCGGATGCTTGCAAGAGGGGTTAATCATAAGTGGGATGCTTGTCCAAGGAAGGGTAGTACCCAAGCACCGGTCCACCCACATGTCAAATTATCAAAGTAACGAACCCGAATCATATGAGCGTGATGAAAACTAGCTTGACGATAATTCCCATGTGTCCTCGGGAGCGTTTTCCTTTATATAAGAGTTTGTCCAGGCTTGTCCTTTGCTACAAAAAGGATTGGGCCATCTTGCTGCACCTTATTTACTTTTATTACTTGTTACCCGTTACAAATTACCTTATCACAAAACTATTCATTACCGATAATTTCAGTGCTTGTAGAGAATACCTTATTGAAAACTGCTTATCATTTCCTTCTGCTCCTCATTGGGTTCGACACTCTTACTTATTGAAAGGACTACGATAGATCCCCTATACTTGTGGGTCATCAATCAGCCACCTGTAGGGAAGTGTTTCCCATAAGTTGGCTACCGTGGACCTGCAGTACTCGATGTATGATACCCTCCCGACTCTCAGTGAACTCTGTATCATGCAAATTCAGACATACTCTGCATTGTTTGGTAGGAATTTTAACCTCTAAAGACATAATTATTTGAACTGCAATATTTTTGTTTTGGGTTTCAAAAAACTGGGCAAGCCTATTGGTAGGACAACAACATCTATAATGCAGAGAGTCGATCCATCGTGCAAGATTTGGTTCTTCTGCAAAGAGCAGTTAATCTGCATCAGGTGAAAAACTTTTGAAGTTGTTGCTTTGTTAAAAAAAATGGTGACTAATAAAAAAATGAAGCTTCCAAAATCATTTAGCAAGTGTTTTTGGCAATCTATTCTGGGAAACTAACTCATTTCTATTATAGGGACATGGAGGTACATATTGCATCATCTGTTGTTACTACACCTTTTTCCCCTAATCTAGGCGATGCAATTATTCATATGTCATCTCACCAGGAAGAGGTGGCAGATGATTCAATAACATATTCCAATTTTTCAAACATTTAAGCCAATTTCGTATGCCACTTCATTTGGTTATCAACTGATTCGGTTAAATGTTTCATTTTTATTTACATTTTTATGCTTGGAGCCTTTTTATTTACTGATGGAGGCATTTGAGTTAACCTGATTGTTGTCCCAAGTTGTGTCAGATGTTCCATGAGATGGTCCAATGGTCCTATTAGTTTTGTTTGATGTTCTTGTTTTCATGTAGCAGTGCACTTTGTTAGTTCTATTCCATGTTCTTGTTTACATGTACATTCATTAATTTCCCCATTTTAATCCCCTTAATTAGTAAGGTGAGCTCACAAGCTTGGGTCTTGAGCCATAGGAACTTGAGAAATGCATCATAAATTCCTTCCGCAAGACACTCACAACTTCGGATACGAGTGCCCATGGTGGTTTCTCTGATCTTAGCATACATGCTGAAGAGTGTCTTCATCTGTCGGTTAGCATTGAAAGCATTTTTTGAATCTAGTTAATTTCTACACAATTTCTGGCTTATTGAGTGGTATGGTTGCTTTGCAAGACATGTCTCAGAATCCACCATGTCAAGAACTGGTAGCCAAAGATCTCCATGAAACCGAGTGGCAATTTCGTCACATATTTCATGGTGATTTTACAGTTAGAGCATTCATATTGAATACCCTTTAAACTTTCCATCACTATGCTCTTATTGTTTTGGTGTAGCACTTCATGTCACAATAAATTCTTACTCCGGAAATTTGCAACATATACTGATTCATTACTTCATGACTATGTGTGAGCTATCTCCCTATTTCTGGTTCTATCTCATGTCTTATGGTGTTTTGTGTTCAGATGCCCAAATATCATTGTATTTGAGTGTCATTTATTTAGCTCTTTCGAAATTTGTAGTGCAACTTCTTACATGCCATGTACATGTGTTACCAAGATAGCAAGAAAGAAAGTGCAATGGAGGCTTGCCAACTTGGCACCGCCCGGCTTCCTCTCAAGAGGCGCCACGGTGTGGCACGCCAACCCCTAGTTTAAATGATATTGCAACTCCTTAAAAAAGTCAAACCAATTAACGTGATACGGGCCAGAGATGCATTAATTTTTTTAGAGGTGCCATAGAGATAAAGAAGCCATCTGTAGAAATGCCACTTCAATTTCGTATCCAAACACAACGAAATGGATGTCTGTGTTGAAGGCCTCCATATTGAATTGGGTTCAATTCCAATTCAGCATGGAAACTGTAATGGGCATGAATCCGAATTTGGTTGTTTGGATGTTAAATGTATTGGTTCATGGAATTTTACTCAGGTTTCAATAAGGAATCTTGTTTGGATGGCAAAGTATGAAATTGCATAGCAACATTAGTATATGCATCAGAACAATTTTTTTACAGTGTGCGACTGTAATTGGATGATTATATAGCACAAAAATCAAATATTCTTGAAATCCCTGATGACAACAAATTATATCGCCCCAGCAGCAACAATAATTCTACAGCCTAGAAGCCTGTAAGTTTTGGCCGCAAATTAGAAACCATAGATGAAATTAAAAGGTATAGAGTCTGTAAGATCCTGGGATCTTGAAGCCATCTATAATCGCAACTTGCACTTGTTTGTACCGAAATTCAAAGATACAAAGTCTGTAAGCTAGCACATCAAAATGACTTCATATATATGGTGTCTTCCATGTTTATTTTGTTTAATCCAACCAATGAGACAAATTGCTCAGACATGAGCAGACAGACAGAGTGCACACTTCATCTCGCTGCTGTGGAACAAGGAATACAGATCAAATGCTGCTGCAACACTTCAATGAGACTAATTCACGATGCTGATGCCTTAAATTAACCAAAGGGAATAGGAAGAATTTGACCAATAGCAGCCAGGGAAGGGAAGAACGAGGGAGGAAGAGGGGATCTGGCGGCCATGGGAGGAGGGGATCCGGTGGCTAAGGAGGAGGGGGTCTGGCAGTTGAGGAGGGGGGATCCGGCCGCTATGGGAAGAGGGGCGTCGGGGGCCGACGGTCGAAGCAGGGGTCGGCGGGAGGAGTGGCGGAGGGCGGTCGGGCCAGGCCATGGGGAAGGGGCTGCGACGGCACTGACCGTCGTGGTGGCTTCCTGGGTGAAACATAGGACTCCGACACCCCCGACCCACCCAATCCCCCTCTTGGTCCCATTTCCTTCCACTCTGTCTCTTCTCCCCCTTGCTTTGAATCCGCGCCCTCCACCTCCGCCGTCGCCGTTGTTCGCTTTCGGCCGCCCAAAGGCATTGTCGGACGTCCGCAACCAGCACTAACGCGCCCGCCTGCCGTTCCGACGGAGCTTTAAATCCTAGAGCCGTTTGTACCTAGGTACACTTCGTCCCCTGTCGACATCCTATGTCATTTTTTAGAGTACGAAGGATGGTGAGCTACTCGACCATGGAAGATGAGTTGTTCTGTGATGCGTGGTTGGCCGTATATGCGGATTTCATAGGCAGGACCAGAGGACCGCCCTTCTATGAGCAAGTGCACGAAAAGTTTCATGCATGAAAGTTCATTGTGCCCTATGACATGTACATCATTTAACGACGCAACGTGGGGTCGTTGTCGTACCGTTGTTGTGTTATCCAGGTCAGCGCCATCAAGTTTTGTAACTTAGTTAGTTAGCTCGAGGCAAGGTGGCCATTGCACGTGGACATGGAGGAGATGGTAAGTTTTACTTCCTCTTGCTCAACTTGTTGATTGATTCATTCACCCATTGTTGGTCTACACATTATATGCAGCCCGCATGCGCCATCATTGTGTACCACAGGTTAGAGGGGCGGCCATATACGTGCACACATTGTTGGATGAAACTGAAAGGGAAATATGTGTGGGAGGACATGATCCATTCATAAAAAACTTGTTGGACATCTGGGATCTAGTCGAATTTGTGACTTTGTTATACTAGACTTAATTTGCATGCTATGTGTGGATGATTTGTGCCATTTCTATCTGAACTTTGATGAATATCGACTGGTTTACATGAATTTTGTCTGCTTTGTTAAAATATGGTTTGAAATATATGCGGCTAGCGTTGGATGTCTGTCTTCCGCATCTGTATCAGCGGACGGATGCAAGAGGTTTTTTGCGGGTTGCCGTTGGAGATGCCCTTACAGGCCATATTGGAGCCGGATAGCTCGGCAACGTCGAAGGCCTCCACGCGTGTAATCAATTTCATGCCTCTATTCTATCTGTTTCAGCCTGCTGTTTCAGTTTGCATTCCAAATACATGAATTGGTAATTTTGCAATACCAAATCCATTTCGAGGCCCCAATACACACATCCAAATGTGGTGTTAGTAGAGAAGGTACACAACCCACTTCTTCTCTCTTCTTTGATAACCAAATAATTGATGTGCATCTTTTATAGCCAAATCTACGTCGGACGCGAACGAAGAGCACATGGCAACGCACTCCTCTGAAATCAAAGCCACTCATGGTTCATTTGAGGATCAGTGCAGGGTTTTCGTTTTATTGATAGCAGGATTGCAATACTGTGTGCTTGTGTATATGCCAATAGTAAAAAGTTGTTCATGCTTATTTAATTCGAGATAGTGTGTCTGACAAAACATATCACAGATTTCAACGAAGCATTAAATGACAAAGACATTGGGTACATATTCATTTAATAACAATAACCAGGATGAAGCACCGTAAAAAGGATACCCTTTCGTTTGTGTGTGTGACAACATACATTAGTTTTGATTGCGCGATTCATTGCATCTTTATTGGAATTTAATTATTAAGTTCTCAGATTTTTTTAGAAGAGAATAGTTCCTGGCATATTCCAAAAAATCCTAAGATTATTATGAAAAAGTTTATAAAACTATTACCACAACGTTCTCAGTTTTTTACTTAAGATAAAGAAACATGAAATGTGTTGAAAAATCTCTCAAATTTATTTACATAATTTTCAAGAAATTAGTATTTGGGTTTGTGCTTATATAATGGTTGTGTGTTTTTGGACGACATTGATGCGTGCGTTTTGAACGACAAGAGTTTGAACATAGGTCTAGATCATGGTACCCACACATAGGGATGCAGCTCCTGTCAACTGTTCAGCCGGATAAATTGGGCAAGAAAGTCACTATCCGTACAAGAATCGGAGAGCTGAAGTAATTGTCTACACATTTAAATATATTACCTCCACGTTGAACTAGTAAAAAAATTGAAATATTACACCGACTCCATACATGTATTGGCAATGTACTATGTGGTAAAACAACAGTACCAAAGAAACAACTCATCATTCATAAATGGAGCAGTAAATCAGCTAACAAGTTGGTTGTAACAGTGGCTAATAGACAAAGAAAGGAGACGGAGATACGAGGCGATAAATGAAGCAATATAAAGAGGCTAATATAGTGGATGCTGATCCCGAGATAATTGGATGGGTATGATTACATTAGACTGTGCTTTAATAATATTAAAACGTAACTTAATGCATTCGTACTTAGAAAAATCTAAAATAAAAAATTTCGGATGGAGGGAGTACTTGCTCTGAGCATCAATGCTTATAGTCGAGCTTTGCCTGGTTATGTGATTGAATTGAGGTCCTCCATATGAATTGTTACCTCTTCATTGTAACCTTATCATGGAATATATATTTTTCCTAGAAAAACACCAATGCAAGATCCAATTTTTCTGACACACAGGATACGTATGGCGATTTTCGTCTGCATAATTATTTGGGCACCAATAGGCACCGGTGCGCCGGCCGAATCATTCGGTTGGTCAGCCCCTAGCCGCATGATGCACGCGTCTACACCGCACGATCCTTCCCCTCGCCCCCTCGTGTAGTCGTCTTCTTCTTCTCGACAGCTCCTCCAGGTCTCCTGCTTCCTCCCCTCGCTGACCAACCATGACTCCGCGCTTGTCCTCGTCGGCCGCCCACGCCGCCGCGCTCCCGTCGCCGTCGAGTGGTTGCAGCTTTTTCGCCGGGCGTCTGACGCCCGGATAATCAAGCTATAGTAACCTCTGCTAAGGATGCCACGTCACCTCGATTACTATTGCTAATCTCACGTTTGTTCGAAGACAATTCGAATTAAAATTCAAAATCAAGTCAAACAACAAAAGTTTCAAAACATTAAAACTAAAATGTTCATCATGTGGCAAATAATCCCTAACTAGTTTTGGTGGTGGAACCAACCTTTTCCAAAGTGTTTAAATGCCCTAAACTAATTAAAAATTGTGGCTAAAATAATATTTTAATTGCTTTTGAGTATATAAAAATATTAAAATAAATTATTTTGGATCCCAGCTAGGTTCAGAAGTGGCCTATTTTGATGGTACTAATTTAGGTGCTAACTTGTATTTTAAAGAAGCTAAACTAACAAAAAAACAAAAGAAAAAGAAAAAAAACAAAGCCCCCCCCCTGTGCTGGGCTGTGGCCCAGCTGGCCACCAGGCCACAACCAGCCCAGCCTCCCCCTACTAATCCCACCCCGATCGAACCCTAGCGGTTCAACCCCC
>NC_057806.1:196151558-196158929 GCF_018294505.1 Triticum aestivum | reverse complement strand
CGCGGTCCCGCCGACCACCGACCCCGTCGTCGAGCCCCTGCCCGTCACCGTCTCCCATCGCCCCTACTCCGTCGTGGCTCTGCTCCGCCCCCGCAGCCGCCTTGCTCCGCCACCCGCACGCCGCCGCGGCCCCCGCTCCGCTGCTGCCGTGTCGCCCCGGCCTCTTCTCCCTCCCGCGGCGCCATCCTCCACGGGGCCGCCCTGTTACTCTGCAGCGCCCCACCGCCACTCGCCGGTTGCTGCGCGCGCCTCGCCGCTGCCCCGGTGGGTGCCTTGCCCCGCAGCGCCCTAATGGGGGCGGGCTGGCGCCTGTCACCGGCTACGCCCGTTAACACACCCAGCGCCCGCAAGGCCCCCCTAGCCCAATGACAAATGGGGCCCGGCCCCAGAACGTTAATAATAATAATAAGAGTTTTAAAATAAATAATAAATGATAAAAATGTCTATTAATTAATTAACTTAATTAATTAAACTAATTAATGTTTAATTAACCTAATTAACTAGTGTTAATTAATTAAATAGTAATTAGATTAGTTAAACCCTAATTAGGCTGAACAGACAATAACATGTGGGACCCATGCATCGCGTCAGGTTGACCAGTCAAATACTGTTCTGGATAATGTTGGATTAAATAAATTAAACAAATCCTAAAAATGATTTAAATCTTTTAAAATCAATATAAAATAAACCGTAATTCGGATGGAAAAACTTTGTACATGAAAGTTGCTCAGAACGACGAGACGAATCCGATTCGCAACCCGTTCGTCCGCCACGCATCCCTAGCATAGCAAACACGCAACTTTCCCCCTTCGGTTTATCTGTCCGAAAACGCAAAACACCTGGGATATTTTCCCGGATGTTTTCCCCCTTCACCGGTATCATCTCGTACTGCGTTAGGTCACCTTTAGCACCGTGTATTGTCTTGTTATGCTTTGTGATACTTTGATTGCTCTATTATTTATTCTATTCCCCCTTTGTTACTCTTTTCTGGTAGACCCCGAAACTACCGGCGACCCCAGTTCGACTACGGTGTCAACGACCCCTCTCTCTTGCCAAAGCAACCAGGCAAGCCCCCCCCCTGATCACCAGATATCGCCTACTCTACTCTCTACTGCTTGCATTAGAGTAGTGTAACATGTTACTGCTTTCCGTTATCCTATCCTGATGCATAGCCTGTCCTTGCTACTACTGTTGTTACCCTTACCTGCAATCCTAATGCTTAGTATAGGATGCTAGTTTATCATCAGTGGCCCTACATTCTTGTCCGTCTGCCATGCTATACTATCGGGCCGTGATCACTCGAGAGGTGATCACGGGTATACACTATATACTTTATATATGATACACGTGATGACTAAAGTCGGGTTGGCTCGAGGAGTACACGCGGTTGATTCACGAATTGGGGGCTGGAAGGACATACTTTCCTGACGGTCCTCTGTGTGGATCTTTGTGGCGAAGCGACAGGGCAGGTTGAGACCACCTAGGAGAGAGGTGGGCCTGGCCGTGGTCGGCGTTCGTGGTTATTTCAAGATAACACGTTTAACGAGATCTTGGTATTTGATCTGAGTCTGGCCACTGGCCTATACGCACTAACCATCTACGCGAGGACAGTTATGGGCACTCGACGTCATGGTATCAGCCGAAGCCTTCGTGATGTCAGCGACTGAGCGGCACGCACCGGATTGTACTGGAACGCCTACTAGGCTAGGTCTGCTTCCGGCCGCGTTCGCAACATGCAGGTGTGCAAATGGCGATGGGCCCAGACCCCTGCACCATAGGATTTAGACCGGTGTGCTGACCGCTCTGTTTTGCCTAGGTAGGGCTACAACATGTTGATCTTCCGAGGCCGGGCATGACCCAGAAAAGTGTGTCCGGACAAATGGGATCGAGCGTGTTGGGTTATGTGGTGCACCCCTGCAGGGAAGTTAATCTATTCGAATAGTCGTGATCTTCGGTAATAAGACGACTTGGAGTTGTACCTTGACCTTATGACAACTAGAACCGGTTACTTAATGAAACACACCCTTCCAAATGCCAGATACATCCCGGTGATTGCTCTCTAATAGGGCGACAAGGGGAGGATCATTGGTTAGGATTATGCTACACGATGCTACTTGGTGAACTTACCATCTACTCTCTTCTCATTCTGCAAGATGGAGGTGGCCAGAAGCGTAGTCTTCGATAGGAATAGTTATCCCCCCTTATTCCGGCATTCTGCAGTTCAGTCCACATATGATACCCTTATTCCATTTGATACCAATGCATACATATGTAGTGTAGCTCCTTGCTTGCGAGTACTTTGGATGAGTACTCACGGTTGCTTTGCTCCCCCTTTTCCCCCTTCCTATACCCGATTGTTGCGACCAGACGATGGAGTCCAGGAGCCAGATGCCACTGTCGATGACGACTACTACTACTCGGGAGGTGCCTACTACTACATGCAGCCCGCTGACGACGACTAGGAGTAGTTTAGGAGGATCCTAGGCAGGAGGCATGCGCCTCTTTCGATATGTATCCCAGTTTGTGCTAGCCTTCTTAAGGCAAACTTGTTTAACTTATGTTTGTACTCAGTATTGTTGCTTCCGCTGACTCGTCTATGATCGAGCTCTTGTATTCGAGCCCTCGAGGCCCTTGGCTTGTAATATGATGCTTGTATGACTTATTTTATTTGTAGAGTTGTGTTGTGATATCTTCCCGTGAGTCCCTGATCTTGATCGTACACATTTGCATGTATGATTAGTGTACGATTGAATCGGGGGCGTCACAAGTTGGTATTAGAGCCGACTGCCTGTAGGAATCCCCCTTCCACACTCCTTGGCCGAAGTTGAGTCTAGTCGTTACAAAACTTTTACTAACATGGTTGTGCGCCTTACGGGCCCATGTCGCCATTGGGTGGTATTAAGATCTTTTACTCCTTATCTATACTCTAGGACTCTGATCTCTTTTCTATTCGGGTTAAATGAATTTTGCTAAATCTAACATTAGGAGCTCGTTATCACTTTCACCCGGAGAGCCCCTTATTACTGATGATCGTCTGCTGCACGTGAAGACCCTAAAGATACGCTCTGCTGTTAACCCGAGAACTTGTGTTCATCGCGTTTGCAATTCCCCTTCCACCGTCAACACTTATGGATAACTACTTGCAGTGGTTATTCTTACATTCATCCCCAGTTGGTCTTGTTATTACAAGATACCCCGAAATACTCGTCGTTGTTTCAATAATCCTTTGAGCTTACTGCCTTGCCATTCTTTGTCACCTGAATAACCCTATGGATAATTCTCGCACTTATCGAGTATCCGCTCACCCCCCAGATGTTCATGTGTTTCACAATGGTCTTCGAAATACTATTTGATCATCCTTAGTAGCTTATTGCTCTGCAATACTTGTCTGCTTGCATTTTGGATGCTTTCCATATGTCTGGCAATATTCGTTAGTACCCTTAGACACCGTAATTTTGATCTTAATGATTCAACATGAGTGCGAATGCACGCAATTATCAGTTGATCCTTTTAAATTATCTTTCTGGCTCAGACGTCATTTTTGAACATGAGCTTGTTCTCGACCAATCTGTTTGCCGTCAATTGTACCCTTAGGTCTATTGAACTTATCCACCCTTGATCAGAGCGTCTGCTTCTGATCCTTCTGTTTGGAAATCATAATTCCTTTGATAACTAAGCATCGAGTCATTCTGGTGTTCTATAATCTGATGCCCTTGCATCCTATCTTCAATTGATTGTGTGTCAATGCTCACATCAGCTCCGCTATGGATCGTCAGATCCTTTATTGGATTATTATCCGACAGTGTCCTCCTTCTTCAATAACCTTGTGAGCCTTTCCTTGGATACATAATGCTTTTGGTGAATTGTATCCTCTGTTTTCTCAACCATGCCCTGTTTTCGAGCTGGTGGTATTTACGATTGAAGCTTGTGGTATATGATTCCATGATACCCTGACGGGTTGAACCTATGCCTTTCTTAATCTATGTGAACCCGAAAGTTTTGATGGGTTATACTCCTCTGGTAATTCACCAGGTAGGTTTTGACACTGAAATCATTTTTTACTAGAGCAGTGAATGAAAGTTATTGCATTGAAGAAGTGGGAGTCGACCTTGAACCTTGCGTTCATGCCCATGGACACGATGTAGATCTTATCATTAAAGCTTCTCTTAAATTAATTATTCCTTTTGTATAAGTTCATCTTATATCTGGGATCTGGCCTTTTGCAATCGTGGTTCCGACCATGTTCTCCTTTAAATACCATTTCCCGTGCAAGTTTAAGCACTTGTCTTCGGCGGAGTAATACCCCAGTACAACCTCTACTTTGATTTGTCATCGAGTATTACCCCCCTGGTATCTCAAGATTATCATGGAACTGCATAACTTCTTATGAGTTCTTCATCAAGTGCTACATTCTCATTGATTCCAATTTTTCGTGGGCTTTGAGTTATTTAACACTCAAAGACATCGATAACTGAATCGAGTCCGCACTGCGATTCAACAACTCTTAGTAATCTTTGATGCTTACGAGTTTGTACTTGATAGTGTCATTCCCAGCTGACTGACTACATCATCATCGTCAGGCTGACTGCTTGACCATTCTACCTATGTCCTTCATCCTCGGGACACAATCCCAACAGTGCTCTAAGCTTACATCGAACCTTCACCGTCATATTGTTTGTCTTGAGAGACAACTCTGAATTCTGAGATGGCATCTTATCTATGGTTATAATAACCCTTTGCTTCACCATTCCCTTGGCTTATGTTATCGCAGAGTGATTGCATCCTCATGGAGCCTCTCGACAAGATTTGTCGTGATCATCATCAACATTTTGACCCCTTCCAAGATATTAATTGAATTCATGATGAGAAGTACCTTCCTTGCCCTCGATGATTTGTGTTATCATTGACCACTTTATTGCCTTCCGTTCAACACAAACTTGTTCGTGTCTCTAGCACCCTATTGCTTTCAAGTTAATGGTCAATATTTCATTCTTAGACTATTGGTTGTTGAATCACATTTCTAACATTGATCATGCTACCTAAGACCATATTTTGGGTGCACTTTTCAACCAATGCTTAAGTGTGTATGTTTTCCTCGAGCATACATCCTTATATCATTTGATCCGACAAATGTTGACTCCTTGTTCACATAAGTGTGGAAATCCATCTTCCGAAAATCTCAATGAATTGTTGCTGAGTTCATCAGCCACCTCTTCATCCTCGCCTTGGTTTTAATGATGAACTCTTGTTTTGGAACTCACTTCCATAGTACATTTCCCGAGAATCTTACATTGTCGTCTCATCAATTTTGTTGCACCTTTTCTTCTCAGGCATCCTGAGTCTGAGGCATCCTGGCACCAATCAGATCTGAATCTCGGTCAGATATGATGGTTGGAACATATTTCCAAGAGTTATTACATTGGTCCTTATATATCGGTAAGGTGAGGTCATGCCTATCGCACCTGGCCGGAGGACTTGTTGTTATAGATTCCTTTTCAGCAAGGTTATCCCTTCTTCCATGAGGGAATTGTAAGACCTATTCCTCAAGTTATTCCTGATGGATCCTTTGTGTCTCCAGAGTCTGATCTTCACCTGTTGACCATGTCAATGCTATCTCGAAGCATGTCTATGGTATTCTGATTTTCAATAAGAACATTGAAGCTAATGCTAAATGTTTCCTGCTCAATTATCCAAACAACATTGTATGGGTAATATCATGAGCTTCCTCCCCCTTACTTAAGTGGTTTTCTACCTTCTATCCGGTCTTGGATATCATACTCTGCTTGTTCTTGGGAAGGATATACCCCTGAAATAAGTGTTTAAACACATTTCCCTTTCCATTATTTTGTTTAATCTTTCTTGTAATCTATATGATCTAAGCAGTAATATTTTCCTGCTTACGAAAACACCTCGGTGTACCACCTTACCAGTCAGACCATGTTACTATTGTTGATGACATTCCGGTAACCACCGATGGACGAGAACTTTGCCTATTGGTCCGCCTCGTTTCAATGAGCAGGAAAATGGTTCTCCTTGTCCCTCGCCCTTGGTACCGACGTTGTTGCTGACATATAACTGACAGACTACCCTCTGGCATGCCTTACTTGCATGATCGTGCAAGAGATCACCACCTTCCTATTTTTAACCCACATGGTGGGCCCATAAACCACAGTTCCACAGGATCGAAACCTGACTCTCCTGTATACCATGATGTCAAGGTTATTCCTCGCGCTTGACTTCGTATGTAATTCATGGGCCACCTGCCTAGTGATCTATTCTGGTATCAAACGCAATACTTATTTTCGTTGCTCTGAACCCCTTTCACCTTCTGATTAGGCCATCGAACGACTGCATGCCCATTGGAAACTTCTCATGGTACCTTCTTACTTTACTCTCGATATGTTCTTAAGTATCTATTCGAGAGTTACTTTCTACCACATTCGCTGAGTTATCTGCCGGATAGTCAACCTTGTAAGGTCCGTTCTTCCGAAGTTACCCCTTGTCCTTTCGTAAGTACGATGGAACCCCCGAAGAAAGGATGACGACTTCATAATGATGACCCGAAGTAGTGGAATGAAGACGTCAATGTAATGGATCGACCTCTTTGAGAAGAGCAACCAAGGCCGAGCAGATCCGTTAGAATTTCGTAACCAGAACCTTCCCCCTTTACTCCGCCTCTTAAATCTCGGGACGAGATTTCTTGTAGTGGAGGAGAATTGTGATGCCCGGATAATGAAGCTACAGTAACCTCTGCTAATGATGCCACGTCACCTCGATTACTGTTGCTAATCTCGCGTTAGTTCGAAGACGATTCGAATTAAAATTCAAAATCAAGTCAAACAGTAAAAGTTTTGAAACATTAAAACTAAAATGTTCATCATGTGACAAATAATTCCTAACTAGTTTTGGTGGTGGAACCAACCTTTTCCAAAGTGTTTAAATGCCCTAAACTAATTAAAAATTGTGGCTAAAATAATAATTTAATTGCTTTTAAGTATATAAAAATATTAAACTAAATTATTTTGGGTCCCAGCTAGGTTTGGCAGTGGCCTATTTTGATGGTACTAATTTAGGTGCTAACTTGTATTTTAAAGAAGCTAAACTAACAAAAACAAAAAACAAAAGAAAAAGAAAAAGAAATAAAGCCCCCCCCCTGCTGGGCTGTGGCCTAGCTGGCCACCAGGCCACAATCGGCCCAGCCTCCCCCTACTAATCCCACCCCGGTCGAACCCTAGTGGTTCAACCCTCCACTACCTAGAGCCCGCTACCCCCCACTCCCCCACGACCCCCACTCTCTCGTCCTCCTCTGCCCCCGATCTAAATCGGGGGGATTGATCCCGTCGCCGCCCGTGGGCTTTGCCGCCGACGCCA
>NC_057806.1:196128364-196150846 GCF_018294505.1 Triticum aestivum | reverse complement strand
GCTGCTGCTGTGCCGCCCCGGCCTCTTCTCCCTCCCGCGGCGACGTCCTCCACGGGGCCGCCCTGTTACTCTGTAGCGCCCCACCGCCACTCGCCGGTGGCTGCGCGCGCCTCGCCGCTGCCCCGGTGGGTGCCTTGCCCCGCAGCGCCCTGCCAGGGGCGGGCTGGCGCCTGTCGCCGGCTACGCCCGTTAACGCACCCAGCGCCCGCAAGGCCCCCTGGCCCAATGACAAATGGGGCCCAGCCCAGAACGTTAATAATAATAATAATAAAAGTTTTAAAATAAATAAATAAATAATGACAAAAATGTATATTAATTAACTTAATGTTTAATTAACCTAATTAACTAGTGTTAATTAATTAAACAGTAATTAAATTAGTTAAAACCTAATTAGGCTGAACAGACAATGACATGTGGGACCCACGCGTCAGGTTGACCAGTCAACCCTGTTGACTGCTGATGTCATGATGACGTCAGCAAATACTGTTCTGGATAATGTTGGATTAAATAAATTAAACAAATCCTAAAAATGATTTAAATCTTTTAAAATCAATATAAAATAAATCGTAACTCGGATGGAAAAACTTTGTACATGAAAGTTGCTCAGAACGACGAGACGAATCCGGATACGCAACCCGTTCGTCCGCCACGCATCCCTAGCATCGCGAACACGCAACTTTCCCCCTTCGGTTCATCTGTCCGGAAACGCAAAACACTAGGGATATTTTCCCCCTTCACCGGTATCATCTCGTACCGCATTAGGTCACCTCTAACACCGCGTATTGTCTTGTTATGCTTTGTGATACTTTGATTGCTCTATTATTTATTGTATTCCCCCTCCGTTACTCTTTTCCGGTAGACCCCGAGACTACCGGTGACCCTAGTTCGACTACGGTGTCAACGACCCCTCTCTCTTGCCAGAGCAACCAGGCAAGCCGCCCCCCCCCCTTGATCACCAGATATCACCTACTCTACTCTCTACTGCTTGCATTAGTGAAAGTGCAACTATCCCTAGGTGGTTTTGGTAATTCATAACAACATATAGCTCATTGAGCTAATGCTATTCCAAGATGATTATTTCAGGAAAGCTCAATGATTGGCATGGCATGGATGTGAAAGTGGAACCCTCAAAATGCTAAGGACAAAGGATTGGCTCAAGCTCAAAAGCTCAAGACTCTTCATTTTATATTTTAGTGATCCAAGATCACATTGAGTCCATAGGAAAAGCCAATACTATTAAGGAGGGATGAGGTGTTGCTTAATGAGCCTCTTGCTTCATGTGCTTAGTGATATGCTCCAAAACCCTCAACTACTTTCCCATATCCACATATGACCTAAACCCTAAGCCAAACTCGGTCCTACCGATTCTTCCTATCCGGCGCCACCGAGTTTCACTTGTCATTAGCCACTGCCAAACCCTAGCAATTCGGTTCTACCGATAAGGATCTCGGTCTCACCGAGATGGGGTTGCAAACTCTCTGTTTCCCTTTCGTAACTTTTCGGTCCCACCGAAAGAGCGAATCGGTCCCACCGACATTGCAATGTAAACTCAGTGTTTCCCCTTTGTAACTTTTCGGTCTCACCGAAAGAGCAAATCGGTCCCACCGAGTTTGCCTGACCAACTCTCTGGTTAGCTAATTACCAAATTCGGTCTCACCGAGTTTGTGTAATCGGTCTCACCGAGATTACGTTATGCCCAAACCCTAACCATATCGGTCCTACCGAGTTGCATGTCAGTCCCACCGAAATTCCTAACGGTCACTAGGTTTACATTTTCGGTCCGACCGAGTTTATTGATTCGGTCCCACCGAGATTGGAAAACTGTGTAACGGTTGGATTTTGTGTGTAGGCTATATATACCCCTCCACCTCTTTCTCATTAAGTGAGAGAGCCATCAGAACACACACACCATTCCAATTCATATGTTCTGAGAGAGAACCACCTACTCATGTGTTGAGATCAAGACATCCCATTCCTACCATATGAATCTTGATCTCTAGCCTTCCCAAGTTGCTTTCCACTCAAATCTTCTTTCCACCAAATCCAAATCCTATGAGAGAGAGTTGAGTGTTGGGGAGACTATCATTTGAAGCACAAGAGCAAGGAGTTCATTACCTACACACCATTTGTTACTTCTTGGAGAGTGGTGTCTCCTAGATTGGCTAGGTGTCACTTGGGAGCCTCCGACAAGATTGTGGAGTTGAACCAAGGAGTTTGTAAGGGCAAGGAGATCGCCTACTTCGTGAAGATCTACCGCTAGTGAGGCAAGTCCTTCGTGGGCGATGGCCATGGTGGGATAGACAAGGTTGCTTCTTCGTGGACCCTTTGTGGGTGGTTGCTTCTTCGTGGACCCTTCGTGGGTGGAGACCTTCGTGGACTCGCGCAACCGTTGCCCTTGGGTGGAGCCCTGTGTGGACTCGCGCAACCGTTACCCTTCATGGGTTGAAGTCTCCATCAACGTGGATGTAGGATAGCACCACCTATCCGAACCACGAGAAAAACATCCGTGTCTTCAATAGCGTTTGAATTCTCCAAACCCTTCCCTTTACATTCTCGCAAGTTGCATGCTTTACTTTCCGCTGCCCATAAACTCTTTGCATGCTTGCTTGAATTGTGTGATGATTGCTTGACTTGTCCTAGAATAGCTAAAATCTGCCAAGAACTAAAACTGGGAAAAGGTTAAGTTTTTATTTGGTCAAGTAGTCTAATCCCCCCCTCTAGACATACTTTCGACCCTACAAGTGGTATCAGAGCTTTGGTCTCCATTTGCTTGATCTCCATAGCTTTTGGTGGTCATAGCCTTGGTTTCACAACCTAGGAGAGTATGGCGTCTAGCCAGGGAAATTATCACCGTAGAGGTCCTTACTTTTATGGTACTAATTTTGCTAGTTGGAAGCATAAAATGAAAATGCATATTCTTGGACATAACCCCGCTGTTTGGGCTATTGTGTGTGTTGGTTTGCAAGGTCACTTCTTTGATGGGAGAGAACCAAACCGTGAAGCTACCGCGGATGAGTTGAAGATGTTGCAATACAATGCTCAAGCTTGTGATATTCTCTTCAACGGATTATGCCCAGAAGAATTCAACAAAATCAGCCGCCTTGAGAATGCAAAGGAAATTTGGGACACCTTGATTGATATGCACGAAGGTACCGACTCCGTCAAGGAATCCAAGTTGGATGTGCTTCAAAGCCAACTTGACAAGTTCAAGATGAAGGATGGTGAAGGTGTCGCTGAAATGTACTCTAGGCTTGCTCTCATCACAAATGAGATTGCCGGCTTAGGAAGTGAAGAGATGATCGATAGATTCATCATCAAGAAGATCCTAAGAGCCTTGGATGGAAAATATGATACCGTGTGCACATTGATCCAAATGATGCCCAATTACAAAGATCTCAAGCCAACGGAAGTGATTGGAAGAATTGTTGCTCATGAGATGTCACTTAAGGATAAAGAGGAACTTCACAACAAGTCAAGTGGTGCCTATAAAGCCTCATGTGGAGCCCCTACATCATCAAGTGAGAAACAAGACTTCAATGAAGAATTGAGCTTAATGGTGAAGAACTTCAACAAGTTCTACAAGAGTAGAAGCAAAGATAGAAGCTCCAAGTCAAGGTCCTACAATGACAAAAGATCTTCTAGTCGAGAGAGAAACTGTTACAATTGTGGAAGACCCGGACACTATTCCAATGAGTGTACGGCTCCCTACAAGAGAAGAGAAGATTCTCCAAAAAGAAGAAGCAAAGGATCACCACCAAGAGAGAGAAGGAGTAGAGATGATCGTTATGAACGAAGATACTCACGGAGAAACAAGGATTCGGAAAGGAAGGAAAAATCATCAAGGAGCTACACAAGACAAAGACATCAAGCTCATGTTGGTGAATGGGAATCCGGCTCCGACTCCGACAGCCACTCCGAGAGAAGTTATCACTCCGACTCCGAAGATACTGAAGATGAAGGTGTTGCCGGTCTAGCACTTGTGTCAACCAACTCCTACGACATATTTGACTCACCAAATGAAGGAATTGGAAGATGCTTCATGGCCAAAGGTCCTAAGGTAACACACCCCGAGTATGTTGATTTCAATAGTGATGAAGATGACTTGTTAGGTGATGATTTGTTTGGTGACAACTCTAGTGATGAATACTATGATGAAAGACCAATTAATCATGCTAATCAAGATAAAACGAATGACAATGATAAGGAGAAGATTGAGGCTCTAACTAAAGAACTAAAATCTCTTAAGTTAGCTCATGACACTATCTTCGAAGATCATCGAGAACTTTTGAGAGCTCATGAGAAGCTACGCTTTGAAAAGCTCAATCTTGAGCAAGAGCATGAGTTCTTAAAGGCAATCAATGATGATCTCCGCAAGAAAAGTTCTTCTTACATTGCCAAGCGTTTACTCTTATCAACTTACATGCCTCAAGTCAAATCTAACAAGAAAGATTCTTCCGCTAGTAGTAACAATGATCATGCTAAATCCAATATTGTTGCTTCTAGTAGTTCTCTTGATTCCACTAATCATTCTCTTAGCCAAGTTACACTTGAGCAAGAAAATATCTTATTGAAGGGAATTATAGAGAAAGGAGTGTACAAAAGCCTTGCCGGGAGTAAGCAATTCGAGGAAATTGTGCGCAAGCAAGGAATGCACTGGAAGAATCAAGGTATTGGTTTTGAACGAAAGTTCAATGCCAATGGAGTTGAATGGGAAGAAGATCAATACCCCAAGACAAAGTTTGTCCCTCAACAAGAGAAATTTTTCAAGGGGACACAAGCTCAAGATGATCTTCCACCACGAGACTACGAGCAAAAAGGCAAGGACAAGCTTCAAGAGGAAATTGATGCATTTGAAGAAGCTCCGAAGACCTTAGTCAAGTGGATTCCCAAGACTACCTCAAGTTCCACTTCAACAAGTACGACTACAACTCCAAGGATTCCCATCAAGATGATGTGGATCCAAAAGAAGAAGAACTAGAGAGTTCTTGAGGGTGACTCCGCCAACATACTTCACTCTTATCATTTTGGCAAGAACAAGTGCAATCAACTTCCACATCTTGCACTAGTTCAAGGAGTCACAAACCCTCTTGTTGGTAAGACAAGGGACAAGGTAACCTAAAAGTGTTCATGGACATCATCTTTTGTGTGCATCACTCTATGTCTATGGATATCCTTGTTTGTTCCTTGTGGGACTAACCCATGTAGGTATTGAAAGTGCAATTCACTCAAATGGATAGCTCCAAGAGATCTACATCAACATTGAGCATCCACATCTTCAATGTCTACATGAAGTCATCATCAACAAAACCCAAGGTTAGTTCATCCCTCTTAGGGGGGATATCACATCTAAGGGGAGCTTTACTCTAAGACTGAGCTAAAGCAACTCTAAAAATGTGAACAAAACAATGCTTTATGTAAAAGTGGTAACCCCACTTGAGCTTAAACGATGGGTATGACCTACGATCAAGTGTTCTCACTTGACTCCTAAGTCAATATACTCATATATAGATGACCTAGTCATCGCAAATTGCTTGATAGATGCTAGAGTTGGTTGTGCATGCTTTGCCACATATTTCATTTGCTATCTTATTGTGTGAGCATGCTGATTGCATATTTTACTCATTCGAGGACATCCACTTGTTGCTTTGATTGTTCGGCTTTATCTTCTTTTGCCAAGTGGATGGACAAGAATGCCTAAGAACCTCCTCTAGCTATCTATGCTTTTCTCGTCTCAAACTCTATTCATGCTGCATCACAAAACTTGATCAAGTCAGATTCGAACCACTCTGTGTGAGGAGCGCTCAGAGTCCCCGATTCGTCATAGACTTAAACTTCCAAAACCTCTTTATGATTCTCGGTCTGACCGATACTCCACTTTCGGTCCTACCGAGATCATTAAGTTGATCTAGGTTTTCGATCTCGGTGCAACCGATTTGAACTTTTCGGTCACACCGAGTTTCAGTAACTACACGCAGTTATGAATCTCGGTGCCACCGAGTTGTTCCACTCGGTCACACCGACAGGGTCGGGCTATATATAGTCACGGGCAAAATTTGGAAATTTCTCCGAACCCCTCGCCCGCACGATAGCCTGCTCTGCCCCTGAGGTCTCCGGATCGTCTTCTCGCCGCCAGCAGCCTCCAGTCGCTGGTCTCCGTCGCCGTCAACGGGATTTTTGTCCAGCCGTTGCCGCCGTAGCAAGTCCCCGCCGAACTAGGGTATGGACTTGATCTTTGTGCTATTCCTCAATCTGATTCCTAGCACATTGTGATCACATTGTTTCTGGCCACGTTTGATAAACTTCTATCCAGTCAAAACGCTCATAGATTAGGTTTGATTCGAAAATTCTAGGTTTAGGTTTCCGCCGAAACCATCTCGGACCCACCGAGTTGAAAAACTCGGTCCCACCGATTTGGCTTATGCCATTGCACAAGTAAAACTCGGTCTGACCGAGAATTACTATCGGTGTGACCGATTTTGGAACTCAGTGAAACCCTAGCAGTCTCGGTGCCACCGAACTGTGACTCGGTCTGACCGAGTTCACTAGTTTAGGTTCCAAAACTGCTTCGGTATCACCGAGTTTGAAAATCGGTAGATCCGAGATGATTTCAGTGGGAAACTAAAACTAAGTTTTTGGATCATTCTTTTTGCAAAAATCTCTGCATTTTGTGATGCTCATCCACTCTATCTCTTCTATAATCTATTCACAGGGTCAGCAGTCAGTTTGCAGCATGTCAGACCAGAGTGATAGCCAGAATCTGTCAGAGCAGCAAGTGGTGATGAGTGAGGGCACTAGTCCCTGCAGTTCATCTGATGAAGGCAGCAGGAGCACTCCTAGCAATTTGCCAAAAGCTGCCACGAGACAAAGGAAGAAGAAAACCTCAGATTCTGAAGATGAGGACTATGTGGCAGAGGAAGAGGCCACCTCCAAGAGAGTTGAGCCAGCTCAAGGCTCAAAGCCAGGCCTGAAAATCAAGAGGCCAGCAGGCAGGCAACCCATGTCAAAGGCTAGAGCCTCAACTGAGAAGCCTGCTCCCATTGAGCCCGTTGCAGTTGAGGGCAAGAAGAGGAAAGAAAGAGTGAAGAAGACTGTAGCCAAAGTGCTTGGGAAAGCCTCCATCATGGTAGAAGAGGAGGAAGAAGAAGAGGCAGCTGCACCAGCACCCAAGGCAGCCAAACTTATGGGAGATGCCATAAGGTCAGGGGGAGCTGCATCCAAGCCCAAGGAAGCACCTAAGGCTGCATCTAAGCCTAAGAGTGCACCAAAGAGGAACACACGGAGCATTCCTGCAGCTGAGAAGAACAAGGCCCCAGTGCCTGAGACTGTTACTGAGGATGAGGAAGAGAATGTCCTTCGGAAGCTCAAGCCCAAGATCCCAGACCACAACGATGCTCATCCTGTGGCTGAGGATATGAAGCTCAGGAGAGACTCAGGGCTCAGGAAGTGGAGAGAAGCAGACCCATATGCTTCTAGGAGAAGGACTGCAGTGGACTACAGATTTCATACCAAGGAGCAGCAAGATTTCTATGAGACAGTGCTACTTGACAAGAAGCCAATCGTATGTGACATGAGATGGGTCGACTGGACCTATATCAAGGACAATGAAGAGTACTACCCAGGAGTTCAGGATAGCTTCAAGGCGTGTGGAGTAGAGGACTTTGTTGGGCAGAAGCTCACAAAGTGGAACGAGGAACTGATCATGCAATTCTACTCCACAGCACACTTTTATCCGGATGGCAGGATCACATGGATGTCAGAAGGTACAAGGTACAACTCTACTGTTGAGGAATGGGCGAAGCTAATCAATGCCCCAGAGGAGCAAGCAGATGACTTGGACATTTATGCCAAGAAAAAGATGGATCACAACTCCATGTCCAACATGTACAAGGAGATTCCGAATGAAGCACTTGACACGTTCAAGTTTGGCTCAGTGCATTATCTGCTCTCAGGATTGCCTACGATCAACTGGATCCTTAGGCACACCCTTCTGCCCAAGTCTGGAGATCACAAAATAATCAGAGGTCACGCGATCAATCTGCTTCATGTTTTTGACGTGCCTCAAAAATTCAAAGTTATGAGCCTCATAGTGGAAACGATCAAAAGGACTACGACAGATCAGAAGAGGAGCTGTGGATATGCCCCTCAGATTCAGGAGCTCATCAACTCCAAGATGGGCACGGGCGTATATTTGTTGGATAAGGAACACCTGCCCATCCATCTAGATTTTGAGGACAATGAAGTTGTTATGACTGAGAATGAACCATCATCTGCTCAAGCATTTGCAAAGAAGGAGAAGGCGAAGAAGGAGAAAGCTGCCAGGATGCCTACTCAAGCGGAGGCATCTGAATACTTCTTGAAGACTAAACAAGAGCAGCTTGGTTACTTGATTGCATCCACACTGAGGATTGAGCAAAGTCTGGCCACTCTCACTCAGAATCAGCAGAGCCTAGAGAGAATCATGGAACAGAAGTTCTATGACTTGGATGTCAAGGTAACAGAAGTTCAGTCTGCAGTGGAGCAGCTCCAGGAGGACATGCAGGAGAGGAGAGGCAGGACTACCACTCATACCTTTGCCAGAGTGCCACGAGGCCCGAGGTCATCTGCCGTGCCAGTTGCTGACACCAGAGCCACCACTTCAGCACCAACTACAGCCTCAATTCCACCAGCTCCAGCATCTACTTCAGCTCCAACTCCAGCGACTACTTCAGCATCTACCGAAGCCTTCGTCCTTGGAGTGATCCGGACTCCACCACCACCAGAAGATCAAGCCTGAGCATCGATCTAGTGCTATGCATTTTCTAGGAACTTTTTGGTAACTTGTTGCCAAAGAGGGAGAAGATGTATAGATCATAGGCTTCGAGAGAGAGAGTGTGCTTTTCTCTCTTACTTTATTTGGTGTTTTTTTCGAACTTGTTTGCTTTTGAGTGCTTGAGATATTATGCTTGTGAGACATTGATGATCATGTGTTCTTAATGTTTGCTTAATGCTTGCTTAATGCTATTATCCTATCTATCTTGTGTGATCATTCACTATTCTTGGTGATGAGTGCATGTATTTCATTCTTATCATTTTGAGCGCTCCACCAAGATGTATGTGACATGGAAGAGTAACCCATGACTCTAACTCTTTGTGCATTTGCAGTCCAAAGCAAATTTTAAATATGCACAAATTTAGGGGGAGCTCTTACTTATCACATACTTCTCAAAGCGACGATATAATTCTTGCTTATTATCATTTGTCGAAGCTTTGATCTATATGTTGTCATCAATTACCAAAAAGGGGGAGATTGAAAGTGCAACTATCCCTAGGTGGTTTTGGTAATTCATAACAACATATAGCTCATTGAGCTAATGCTATTCCAAGATGATTATTTCAGGAAAGCTCAATGATTGGCATGGCATGGATGTGAAAGTGGAACCCTCAAAATGCTAAGGACAAAGGATTGGCTCAAGCTCAAAAGCTCAAGACTCTTCATTTTATATTTTAGTGATCCAAGATCACATTGAGTCCATAGGAAAAGCCAATACTATTAAGGAGGGATGAGGTGTTGCTTAATGAGCCTCTTGCTTCATGTGCTTAGTGATATGCTCCAAAACCCTCAACTACTTTCCCATATCCACATATGACCTAAACCCTAAGCCAAACTCGGTCCTACCGATTCTTCCTATCCGGCGCCACCGAGTTTCACTTGTCATTAGCCACTGCCAAACCCTAGCAATTCGGTTCTACCGATAAGGATCTCGGTCTCACCGAGATGGGGTTGCAAACTCTCTGTTTCCCTTTCGTAACTTTTCGGTCCCACCGAAAGAGCGAATCGGTCCCACCGAGATTGCAATGTAAACTCAGTGTTTCCCCTTTGTAACTTTTCGGTCTCACCGAAAGAGCAAATCGGTCCCACCGAGTTTGCCTGACCAACTCTCTGGTTAGCTAATTACCAAATTCGGTCTCACCGAGTTTGTGTAATCGGTCTCACCGAGATTACGTTATGCCCAAACCCTAACCATATCGGTCCTACCGAGTTGCATGTCAGTCCCACCGAAATTCCTAACGGTCACTAGGTTTACATTTTCGGTCCGACCGAGTTTATTGATTCGGTCCCACCGAGATTGGAAAACTGTGTAACGGTTGGATTTTGTGTGGAGGCTATATATACCCCTCCACCTCTTTCTCATGAAGTGAGAGAGCCATCAGAACACACACACCATTCCAACTCATATGTTCTGAGAGAGAACCACCTACTCATGTGTTGAGATCAAGACATCCCATTCCTACCATATGAATCTTGATCTCTAGCCTTCCCAAGTTGCTTTCCACTCAAATCTTCTTTCCACCAAATCCAAATCCTATGAGAGAGAGTTGAGTGTTAGGGAGACTATCATTTGAAGCACAAGAGCAAGGAGTTCATTACCTACACAACATTTGTTACTTCTTGGAGAGTGGTGTCTCCTAGATTGGCTAGGTGTCACTTGGGAGCCTCCGACAAGATTGTGGAGTTGAACCAAGGAGTTTGTAAGGGCAAGGAGATCGCCTACTTCGTGAAGATCTACCGCTAGTGAGGCAAGTCCTTCGTGGGCGATGGCCATGGTGGGATAGACAAGGTTGCTTCTTCGTGGACCCTTTGTGGGTGGTTGCTTCTTCGTGGACCCTTCGTGGGTGGAGCCCTTCGTGGACTCGCGCAACCGTTGCCCTTGGGTGGAGCCCTGTGTGGACTCGCGCAACCATTACCCTTCGTGGGTTGAAGTCTCCATCAACGTGGATGTAGGATAGCACCACCTATCCGAACCACGGGAAAAACATCCGTGTCTTCAATAGCGTTTGAATTCTCCAAACCCTTCCCTTTACATTCTCGCAAGTTGCATGCTTTAATTTCCGCTGCCCATAAACTCTTTGCATGCTTGCTTGAATTGTGTGATGATTGCTTGACTTGTCCTAGAATAGCTAAAATCTGCCAAGAACTAAAATTGGGAAAAGGTTAAGTTTTTATTTGGTCAAGTAGTCTAATCCCCCCCCTCTAGACATACTTTCGATCCTACAATTAGAGTAGTGTAACATGTTACTGCTTTCCGTTATCCTATCCTGATGCATAGCCTGTCCTTGCTACTACTGTTGTTACCCTTACCTGCAATCCTAATGCTTAGTATAGGATGCTAGTTTATCATCAGTGGCCCTACATTCTTGTCCGTCTGCGGTGCTATACTATCGGGCTGTGATCACTCGGGAGGTGATCACGGGTATACACTGTATACTTTATATATGATACATGTGATGACTAAAGTCGGGTTGGCTCGAGGAGTACCCGCGGTTGATTCACGAATTGGGGGCTGGAAGGACATACTTTCCCGACGGTCCTCTGTGTGGATCTTTATGGCGAAGCGACTGGGCAGGTTGAGACCACCTAGGAGAGAGGTGGGCCTGGCCCTGGTCGGCGTTCACTGTTATTTCAAGATAACACATTTAGCGAGATCTTGGTATTTGATATGAGTATGGCCACTGACCTATACACACTAACCATCTACGCGGGGACAGTTATGGGTACTCGACGTCGTGGTATCAGCCGAAGCCTTCGTGACGTCAGCGACTGAGCGGCGCGCGCCGGATTGGACTGGAACGCCTGCTAGGCTAGGTCTGCTTCCGGCCGCGTTCGCAACATGCAGGTGTGCAAAGGGCGATGGGCCCAGACCCCTGTGCCATAGGATTTAGACCGGCGTGCTGACCTCTCTGTTGTGCCTAGGTAGGGCTACGACGTGTTGATCTTCCGAGGCCGGGCATGACCCAGAAAAGTGTGTCCGGACAAATGGGATCGAGCGTGTTTGGTTATGTGGTGCACCCCTGCAGGGAAGTTAATTTATTCGAATAGCCGTGATCTTCGGTAACAGGACGACTTGGAGTTGTACCTTGACCTTATGACAACTAGAACCGGTTACTTAATAAAACACACCCTTGCAAGTGCCAGATACAACCCGGTGATTGCTCTCTAACAGGGCGACGAGGGGAGGATCGTCGGTTAGGATTATGCTACACGATGCTACTTGGTGAACTTACCATCTACTCTCTTCTCATTCTGCAAGATGGAGGTGGCCAGAAGCGTAGTCTTCGATAGGAATAGCTATCCCCCTAATTCCGGCATTCTGCAGTTCAGTCCACATACGATACCCTTATTCCATTTGATACCAATGCATACATATGTAGTGTAGCTCGTTGCTTGCGAGTACTTTGGATGAGTACTCACGGTTGCTTTGCTCCCCCTTTTTCCCCCTTCCTATACCCGATTGCTACGACCAGACGATGGAGTCCAGGAGCCAGACGCCACTGTCGATGACGACTACTACTACTCGGGAGGTGCCTACTACTACGTGCAGCCCGCTGACGACGACCAGGAGTAGTTTAGGAGGATCCCAGGCAGGAGGCATGCGCCTCTTTCGATCTGTATCCCAGTTTGTGCTAGCCTTCTTAAGGCAAACTTGTTTAACTTATGTCTGTACTCAGATATTGTTGCTTCCACTGACTCGTCTAGGATCGAGCTCTTGTATTCGAGCCCTCGAGGCCCCTGGCTTGTAATATGATGCTTGTATGACTTATTTTTTTTGTAGAGTTGTGTTGTGATATCTTCCCGTGAGTCCCTGATCTTGACCGTACACGTTTGCGTGTATGATTAGCGTACGATTGAATCGGGGGCATCACAGGGCGTTTCCAGCATCCTTGATGAAAAGTTCCTGCACTGTCGGTGGTGACCACCGCAACTTCGGGGAGTAGCATCGCCGACGCTCCGTCGGACTGGTTCCAGCATCGATCTCGCTCCGCCGGTCCACAGGTGCATCATCCGAAATATCAAGAGGTTGCTCCCTCCCCTTGCAGCTCCACTGCATCGCGGTTCCAGCTCGCCGGACAACGGTTGCAACATCCCAGCCGCAGGGGTCGCCTTGTAGCTCCACTGGACCTCCAGCTCTTGTGGCCATGGTTTACAACTCCCCTCGCTTGGTTGCGGCACGACATGTCGGCGGCCATGTCGTCTCGCTGTCACCGACGCAGCAAATTGGTTGCCCGTAGTAGCAAAACAAAACCACGGTTGCAACTCCCGTGCATCACCATTGTAGCTCTAGAATACTGTTGTAGTTTTTTTCTGTGGCCGCCGGTCACAGCTCACCTTCGCGCCCCCACTCATCACGGATGTAGCAAAATTTATCACTGGTTCCAGCAAATCTAGATGCCCGTTCCAGCAAAAATAACTGCCACAGTTGTTGCTCACATCAGTTGTAGCAAAAAAAAATGTCCGATTACAGCATCTGGTGTGGTCGGTTATAGCAACAAAAGTTGCTGGTTGTAGCTCCAACTCTGGCCGGCTCCAACATCTGGTGTGGATGGTTGTAGCTTTTCTGGTGGATGGTTGTCGCTTTTTTGTGGACGGTTGTAGCTTTCCTGTCCACCGTTTTCAGCTTCCCGACGTGCTTCCTCCTTTGTCCCCGTCCTCCCGTGTTGT
The DNA here is from genome assembly GCF_018294505.1 of Triticum aestivum. Classification (NCBI taxonomy): domain Eukaryota; kingdom Viridiplantae; phylum Streptophyta; class Magnoliopsida; order Poales; family Poaceae; genus Triticum; species Triticum aestivum. The sequence continues at coordinate 196,137,369 of NC_057806.1, read as the reverse complement.
CCTCGCCGGAGAAGCCATGGCCCTCGCCGGAGGCAGGACGAGGAGAGAGACAGAGAGGTCCGCGGAGATAGAGACGGGGGAGAGAAATTGCAGCTCACGCGTAGCCGGATGTAGCTTTTTCGTCCACCAGTTTCAGCTCCCCGGCGTGCTTCCTCCTCTGTCCCCGCCATGCCGTGTTGTCCTTGCCGGAAAAGCCGCGACGCTCGCCGGAGGCAGGACAAGGAGAGAGGCAGAGAAGTCCGCGGAGATGAAGATGGGGAAGAGAAATTCAGAGACGAAGCATGCGCGGATGAGATATGTGTGGAGAAGAGGATAGGGGAAAGACGACTGCGTGCGGGCCCTTGTGTTACATGGCGTCCGCGTGGGTGAGCGACCGGCCGAATCGTTGGTTCGGCCGGCACGCCGTTATGAAACGTTTCCCTAATTATTTCTCTGATCTGCATAGAGTGGACGGACGGCAGACAAGTTAAAACAGACCAAAGCAGCAGGATTCCCGCATAGTTAAGTCCTTGTTAGCTGTGCTAATCTCCTCTACATATTTGGACGCCGGATCCAGATCTCACCACCCTCGTCTCTCACTCTCAGACTACCGTGCTCACAAGTCCTTTCGAGATCTGAAGCTCATAGGTAAGTCACACGAAGCTATCTTCTTTCCCTCCTTGACAATCGCCTGATAATTAGGTTGGGTGCTTTTGCATATGCATATGCTCTTCTCCATGGTCGATAACTTAGCTTCGAGTTTTTCACTGTTAAGTTCCTCATCGCACATCTAATCTCCCATGTTTATTCACCACTAGTTTTGCTGCGCTTTTATTAGATTTCAAAAAAAATATTATCGATTTACTCCACACATGCTTTCTGCGCACAATAGTCGTCCTGCTTATTGCCAAAAAATTGCCGTCGTTTACCATTCTTTCTACCTATGTTGTTATTGATGTGAACACTGTCACACAAGAGGCTATAATTCTGCCCTTCATGATTACTTGAGTAACTAGGAGTTGGGTCCCTCATAACTAACACTTCTACTCTTATTTTGAAGCTAGAACTAGGAGAAATGAGCTGGAGAGCATGCTACTGGAACTTTGAAGTGATAGTTGACCTAGGTTTAATCTTTTCTTCGAAGCATCTTGAGAGGCTAAAGTCTGTAATTTTTGGCACCGTGTTGTTATCGAGCAATACATTTTCAGGTTTGAGATCTAAGTGAAAAATTCGGCTCTCGTGAAGATAATGTAAACCCCCGCAAATTCCTTTGATTATTTGATAGCGCTCTCTACATTCAGGTATGATAACTTTTGGCTGTCTCGTTCATAACCACGGTTAATTTTGAAGCTCAAGTTGATACTGATAAGGCATATTGCAACTGCAGGATGATTGTGCATATGATATTCACAATGAAGTTCTCGAACGCGCATATGAATGAGAAGAAGTGAGAATATTCTCGAACACACATATGAATGGGAAGAAGTGAGGTTGAACGGATAAAGACATAGCACAAATATATTGTTTGAATGCTGAGATATTGTGTTCACACATAATGAAATATGGAAAGATACATCCAAAAAATCTGTGAAGACAGATGAATAAGCACCACTGCTCTGCTTGTGAGTATCTACCTATATGAGGTCTTCATGTCAATATGATAGGTAAGATCATGTGGGACGCAACATTGCATTCCATCTTTTATTGTTCAAGAAAAATATATCTATTTCAAGCACCTCACACATACAATTTGAAATTACTCACTACATTATTGTCTATTATGTAGTGCTTATGAAGATTAAAAGCTTCAATTATCCTAAATATGGAACTTCCTTTTTCTTTTTGTAGACGCATTAATCTGCATGAAGAAAGCGCTAACAAATAATCAAGGAATTTGCAAGGATTTACCTTATCTTCACACGAATTGTATTATTCACTTAGATCTCAAACATGAAAATATATTGTTGGATGACAATATGATGCCAAAAATTCTGAACTTTTGTCTCTCAAAGTTGCTTCAAGGAAAAGCAAAACCAAGCTATTGCTCGAAAACAGGGAGGCAGAATTGGAACTGTTAAAAGTATGCATAGAAAGAATGATAAAAGTATGATTCATTAGTTCTGCCGGTAAGTTTGTTCATGGCACATGACATGCTCCACTAGTCTTATTTAATAGAGTTTGTGTACATGTCCATTTTCACCTTTACTCCGAGTTAGGGGATGAGATCAAGCATCGTTGGTTGTTCATCAAGCACAGAAGGGTTCCAATGTGCTGCAGCAAGGCACACCTAAAGGTATAACTTCTAAGAACTAGCATGCCAAGCGAAAGAAAGAGGGAAGGTCTGATACAAAGGAAAGGGTTGCAAGACCTGTATATTTTTCTATACTTATAGAGGTGACACATGTTCCCTAAGGTAGGGTACGCGTCGTTGGTTAGCACAACACCACTATCTGGATCTTCTATAGGACGTCGACAATATATTTTGTTCATACAAGAATCAACTTGTTCCTAAAAAAACAAAGAATCAGATTTCCAGGAAAAACTGAAACTGCTAAATTTTTCTACTCTGCATCTTTGGGGATATAACGTGTTTGTTCAGTGACCAGTTTTGTAGGTTTTGAAGTTGGTTAATTAGAGTTGGAAACACTATTCCATATACTTTCTGTTGATGCCTTTTCTTGCTTCCAAATGAAGTTTGTCTTATGTATAATAAATTCCGGTTTATACCCCTTCCTGTGACATTTTTGACAGGAATTACTCTATTTAAGAGATTTTCATCCGTTTTAACCCATTTAAAGGAAATTGTGCCACATTTTACTTCTAATTTTTAGCACGTTCTGCTTCTCGGCTGTCGGTGTACACACGACACACCACCTGGGCTGTTTTCCTTGGCAGGCGGCAGCTGGTTTCCTCCACGTGGCCCTCCCACCTGCCTGGTTTATCCCAACTTGTGCCACTGCCCAGCATCTTTTTTTTTTTGGCTTAGGCCTTCACTTAAAAGAGTTTATACTACCAGTACCAGCACCAACAATCGATGTGTCTTTGGCTAAATTTTTGTTGAGCACATGTGTTCATCTACTTCGATGTGATTGATTTTTTTCTAGAAGGAGGTTTTACCCACGGGTTCTGCATCAGGTGATGCACACGTCCATTTTATTAAACAAAGTAGCAACGAAGTACATAGTTCAACACAAGTATCTATGTGTACAAGTATTGCTACGAAAAACTTAATCTCTTCAATTTATCAGCCCTATGAAAACAAAGTATATATGTGTACAATATTGCTTTTGTACTTGGGAGCTCATGGCATATAAGGCTGTTAGTCTAGTTTTGCGTGAACAGTTACAGGGAACTACCTAAAGGGTTCTAATTGATATCACTTATGTTACTAACCTTGATGCAGAAATGTTGGGAAACTGTTAGTTCGGTCTGATTGCCTATCGACTTCTTAAATATAACTTGGACACGCGCTCAGGTATCATTGTAACAAGCCCTCATATTTGTGCTTTCAAATAAATCGCTGTCCAGTTGTTAAAAGGGTACCATGTTTTCCACTTTTGTTACAGGGAACCTCAGGGGTGACGAGCCAGAAAGAAAGGGCCACCAAGGCACTAAAGATTGGCCCCTCTCCTCATACTCCTTGACAGTTATTCTCACTAGGATCAGTGTCACTAATGTTAGAGAAAGTAACATCTCCTCGACAACCCAGAAGTTTCCTGGTCCCATTCTTGACTTCCGTACGGCCTTGGTCTCAATTTTCTCACATACATCATATTGGAATGACCTTCCTGTTTAGTATAGGGGTTGCATTTTAAGATTGATAGGCTGCTACTCCCTCGGTCTGATTGCTTATCGACTTTGTACTAGCTCTAGTATAAAGTTGTATTAAGCTTTTTTTGAGCAAACACAAAATTGTACTAAGCTTAAGACACTTATTTTAGGATAGAGGGAGTTTTTTTTTCTAGGAACAATGTTGGGAAACTGTTAGTTCGATCTGATTGCTTATCGACTTAAAAAATATTGACTGCTACTTATACAATCTGTCGAGTGAGACTAATCCTCAAAAAAAAAGTTCCTCAAAAAAATTGGTTGCTACTTACACAATCTGTGAAGTGAGAAAGTTACATTCCGCATTGTGTGTGGTTGCTTCTTTTACAGGAGCGCGATTCCGACGACGACGTCTCCATCACTGACTCAACAAGTCGGGTGTAAATTGGCTGCTACTCCCTCCAGCGCCGTCGCTCCACCCCTCTCCCGCGACCCTCACCTTGCCGCTCCACCCCTCTCTCGCGACCCTCACCTTCTCCGCCAAGGGAAGGGAAGGACCCATCTGAAACCTAGCCGCCTCCTGGGTCGCCTCCGCCCGGGCGACTCCGGAGGATCCTCCCGCGTTCCCTCCACCCCGCTTCATTGGCGTGCCCCTGGCCAGCGCCGGCGGCATGGGCGGTTGTGGAGTCCACCCCACTTCATTGGCATGCCCCTGGCCAGCGCCGGCGGCATGGGCGGTTGTGGAGTGGTGGCAGCGAATCAAGGGCGGTGCAACCTGTAGCCGTGGCCTGACACCGGAGTGGCGTCTTCGCGGCGGGTGGTGCACAGCATCGGCACCAATCTCCGGTGGCGTGGTGAGTCGCCCCCTGCCATGGACTGTTTGTGGTCATGCGCTGCTGTTGCCTTCTCCGATGTTGCTCCGACCGGCGGTGTGGGGGCCTACTAGTGTGCTCGAATAAAGGCGGCGGTCCTAGGGTTCCTCTTGCGCCAAGACGAAGATTTGCATGACGCCTGTCCTTACTGATCTGGCTGGGGTGCGGGTTCCGAAAGGCTCCGCCAGCGTACTCCCATGGGTGTGTTATGCCTGGAGATTGCTGGATCGGGTGGGATTCGGCCGTGCCCATGGTTCTCCATTAAGGAGCGAGCGGTGTGAAGCTCTGCTATCTGTTGCCACCAGGAGATATGTTTAGCTCCATGGCGAGGCCGGAGGCGGAGAATGTCATGGAAGCCGAGATTGGAGGACTAGTAATGGTGATTGGAGCCTACGGTGTTGAGGAACTTGCTTGGAGTTTCAGGATTCGTAGCAGCGGTATGTAAGTGGGGGCGTCAACACAGGTGAAGTTCAAAGTCTTGCCTTTCAAGGTCAAAATCCAAGTTCTATTCTTAATTGGTTGTGCCTGGCAATGGCCTTGTTGAAGGCATTTTTTTGAGAGCGGAATTATCTCCGAGGCGAAAACCCAAGATCTACGATCGGGCGATGACGGCGTTGGTGCATTGTTTTCTCTTTGGAGGCGTCGCTTTTGAAGAATCTGGACATCAAGTGTTATCTTGGTGGTGGTTGTGCTGCTGCTGCAAGGCCTGGAACACTGTAGCTGGATTTTTTTTTAAGTTTCTTCTTCTTTTTTGTTGTGTGCATCCGTTATCTTATTAGGGCATTGTGTGTTCTAGAGGCTGAGTGTAATTGGTATTTTCGCGGTATTAATATATACTCTTTATTGAAAAAGACAATGCTAGAGTTTTTCGTGGCTGAAGCTCTGGCGCCTGGCGGTGATTTGGTTTTTGACCCTGGGCAACCTCAAGAATGACATGCAAGCCGGCACATCCATGTTGGTGCCTGCTCCTGGGCACATCCATGTTGGTGCAGCTGGTCTCCGCTCGGCTAGGGGTGGTGCCTCGCCGAACTTTGCGGAGGATTTTGTGCCTACTCCTGTGCTGCCATGCACGTTCCAATTGCAGTCAACCTGAAGTATATGCATAAGTTTCTCTTTGTTAGTTTGTTAGATTAGATTAATATATGCTGTAGTTCCAGATAAACAATTGTGCAAACACTTTTTCTCATTCTCATTATTTTGTCACATTCTTTCAATGCAACACCGGTGCGTTTAGTAAGAGGTACGCAATTAGCCAATTTAAATAAAGGGACAAAATTGCTGGCTGATTCAGTTTTCATGATTGGAACACATGATTAGAACACCTATTCGGAAACCTGGATATGCGGTCACGAGTCTAAAAGCTGCCTAGATGGAAAAGTAACCGTACTAAGCGTGTTGATGGGACGTTCATTGCTCTACCGGGACAGGCATCAACCAAACACTTCATTGCACGCTAGCCTGGTCAGGCAGAGAAACTCCACCATCGGGCGTCCGCACCAGGCACGATTGTGCCTCCAGGCAGGAGGGTCAGGACATGATCCAAACTAACCCTTTCCAAGGGCAACAACCGAACAACCGTCTGTGAGACTCAGGGACAAATCCGGGCTAGGAAAAATATGATGAGGCCCAAACTCCACCATTTGCCGTCCATACCAGGCATGGCTGTGCCTCCAGGCAGGAGGGCCATGACATGATCCAAACTGACCGTTTCTCGGCCTGACCCTGCTATCGTTGCAATGAAGCGCTTGGTTGATGCTCTGTCTCTCGATGCTCTGCCTGCCTCCTCCACTCGGGGGATTTGATTATTTGCCATCATTTTCTTTGGACTTTGACAATTTGCCACTAGTTAGATTGTAATTGATCTGATGACACTCTTTTCTTTGCACTTTGATCTTTTATCATTTTTACTCAAAAAAACAATACTAGCAAATGATTGACATAATATATACACAAAACATTGGACAGGTTTACCCTTTGTGGCTGTTTGACTAAAACAGAGCTAAACGATTCCCCAAATCGGGATGAATCCAGCGGCGGCCGACGCTCTCTCCGGCTTCCCGGCGCTCTTCTCCCCGCCTCCACGCCTGTTGCCTCGTCTGGCGTTCTCTCCTCCAGTCTCCATGGACGCTTGCACAGAACGACGAGTAGCAGCACACAACCACGAGCAGCAGTGAGAGAAGAATGTAAGGAGTTGATTAATTATTGTCCAAATGATGTTCTGAACTTAGAATCACTCGATGATGTTCATACAGATGCATCCATCCATGGACCAAGATGCAGGCTCTGAGAACGTCAAAAAAGAAAGAAAGAAAGTTGCAGGCTCTGGCTGCATGGTGCTGTTAATCCACGGTTCAGGGTAGACGACGCGTCGCGGGGCAGGAGCAGTATGAGGGCGGCGGCCCTCGCTGCCGGAGACCTGCATGGAGTCAGCGGCCATGCTGCTCGGGGACGGCGTGATACGACCTGCAAAAGCACCATGGACGAGCTGTTGTTGTCTGAGGCGACGAAGGGAAGGGTCAGTTCGTCCGCGCCGCGTTGTACGACGCGTCCCTGCAGCCGTGGTCATCGAAGCCACAGCGGCAACGCACATCACAGCAACGCGGTGGCCGACTGCAGAGCACAAGCAGCAGCGGTAGCACACATCACGGAATTATGATGGCCGATAGCAGAGCACAACCTCAGATGTAACCGCCGCGGGAGGGGGAGCGGGACAGAGATGACTCACCTCACCGGGATGTAGTTGTCGCGGACGACAAGGACCGTCGGCCGTCGAGGACAACCAAGCGCGACTCGCCACCGAGTAGCCGCCGCGGTCTCCTGGTGTTGCTGTCGACGAGAGGAAGGGGATGAGACGAGCGACCGAGAGCTCCTCTCCTGTTCCTGGTCAATCTGGGAGCATGGCTATTTTGGTCATCATATGCGGGACCCATTTGACAGAGGGCAAAAAATCAAAGTCTAATATAAAGAGTGGCATTAGATCAATTGAATTTATGAAGTGGCAAATTGTCAAAGCCCAAAGTAATTGGTGGCAAAAAATCAAAAAAAAAAACCCTCCACTCGAACACGCTCCGCACGTAAAACACCAAAGCCACTGCCTCGTATTCTTACAAAAAAGGATTTCCCCCGCTTTGTATTCTAAAGCAACCAACACCGATACAAGGATCGCTGGGGCGAACAGTATATCAAGCCCAAAAGAAAAAGAAGAATAAACAAATGCCAACAACGGCAGCTCGACAAAGCGCGGATGACCCGACACCGCTACGCCCTCCAGAAATAAACCACCACAACCCGAGGCTCCGAACCATCGCGTACCAAGCAACACCTCCAAGAAGGAATGCGACGCCTACGACGCTGCTGCCCGGACATGTCCTAGGGTTTCCCCCGGCATGTGGAGGGAGGTGGGGGATGGATATCACCGAAACCCTCCATGAAGGAATGATGGCATCTGCAGGTGTCACGGCATTAGAGCCGAAGAACCGACAAGGATTTCTCCCGCACTCCAACCCCACCGCCCAACGGACCGGAGCCGACCAGCCAGGCCGCTGTCCACCACCATGCGCCGACGCAGTTGCACCGCCACCCACGCCGCCTCACTGCGAACACCAACATGAGGCCAATAGGAACGGAAAGACGCGCCCCGCGGAGGAAGAATGTAACGCCCCGGATGTAACTTGCCATATTTGTACTCCGACTCTTGCCATTTTCGGCTCTAAGTTATGAGATTCCCTTTGTGGTTGGGTTTTGCCTTCGTTTTACATTTTATTCATGTCATGCATTTCATATCATGTCATCATGTGCATCTCATTTGCATATGTGTTCGTCTCATGCATCCGAGCATTTTCCCCGTTGTCCGTTTTGCAATCCGACACTCCTACATCCTCCGGCGTCCCCCTTTTGCCTTTTTTCGTAAGCGGGTGTTAAACGTTCTCGGAATGGACCGAGATTTGCCAAGCGGCCTTGGTACACCACTGGTAGACCGCCTATCAAGTTTCGTGTCATTTGAAGCCCGTTTGATACTCCAACGGTTAACCGGGGAACCGTAAAGGCCTCGCGTGTGTTGCAGCCCAACACCCCTCCAAAGTGGCCCAATAACCCTTCCAAACCTATCCCATGTCCTCCGTCGTCGGATCACGATCGTGTGATCAAAAACTACACCTCATTTAGGCACTCCCACCTCCTTCTAGGTATAAATACGTGCACCCCTCCTCCAAATTCGGGCGAAACCCTAGCCTTCGTCCACCCCGCGCCGCCGGACATGTCCGGTCCGGCCGGACAAAATGCGCCGCCGCCCCGAGCCTCTCAGAGCGCGCCACGTGTCCCTACGCTGCCCTCCGCCGCTGCGGCCCGCGAGGCCCATCGCCGGCCCCCGTGGGCCCGAGCCGCCCC